>NC_143224.1:8484848-8787878 GCF_030267445.1 Bombyx mandarina | reverse complement strand
TATATCAAAGAGTGTGTAAGATATAGTCGTAAAAATATTTTTTCATTGAATACATTACACTGAAAACTGAAAGATAGGCGTGCTAAATATAACACAGGCCTCTGAAACTGCGATACTTTAAGACAAATATTTTTTGGTATGGAAACCAGCCACATTTTGTAGCGGATGCCCCTAAATTTAGATGTTGTTAAAGTTAAGGAATTTCATTATTGTATAACTAAGCACAGAAAAATAATAATAATAAATCATACAAGTCTTTATTTGTTATAGACAAATTGATAAAATTTTATCAATTTGTGGTATCTGAAAATTTAGAAAATCCTTCATTAAAGATAAAATAGAGGATAGTTAATATGTTACTGCCATCTACAGGAGCAATGAGAAACTATTCGAAGCGAAACCATCTAGTGGCCGACGCCCGTAAATATTTTTGTTGAGTGCTTGAGTTGCTTATCTATAACTAATTTATGTATATTATCTATGATATATATAACATTCTCAAACAAGTCTGTCCGGCGTGAGTAAACATGAATAGTCGTTCGGGACCTGGTCGTCTCATTTACCACCTACCACTGGAATATAATAATATCGACGCTTGAAAGGCAAACGTGACTAAGCGACAATAACTGCTTTATACATAAATGATAGGCAATAACCATATTCGATGCGCAAAAATATATACTTCTAGGTCTATTAAAATCATTTCAATCCTACAGCTAGATTCGTTAAAATAGATTTTTTTTTCAGGTATTTCACCTGTAAATTAGTCTACTGTAAAGTTCATGCATTGTCGCTTAGTCACGTTTGCGTTTCAAGCGTCGATATGTAATTCATTCGTAGAAGCTGGAACACACACGTAAACACAGGCTCACAGTCCACATTTAGCGCTTATTGAAGTAGGTTTATTTACACTTCAATACAAGAAGAGATAAATATTTTTTCGGAAACAAACACAGTAGGTACATAGTGGGCCGCTGCGTATCAATAAAAACGAATTTCGTATACATTTCCTTCAGAAATAACACATCTGAATTATATACCTATATTAGACCTATCTGAATTATATTTTTATATGAAACCACGTAGCTAGCTGATTATAGTATTATTGTCTAATTAATCCTTAAGAATCGGGCATTGTAAGCCAAAATAATATTAGCAATAAATGACGCAAAGCAGTTCTTTATTCTGTTGAAAAGCTAAAATTGATTAATTCGAAATGATATTTGATGTTCTGTTTAATGGAAATAGGGGGATTTCTGACAAATTACGAGCGAGGGTCAAGGGTGAATGTCTTCAGCTATTATTGTCGTACCAAAATAATGTATTTGCTTCTTTTATTTTGAACCATCATGATAGTTAATTTCAAAGCCCTTGATTTGCTGTCAAAAAACAATTCGTTACTGGAATAAGCAAACATTCCGACTTGAATGCAAATGCCCGCTTAGAAATAACTTATTAAAGTTAAAAATTACTCTTTAAATGAGAACGCAGTATTGTCTCGTGGTAGATTGGACTCATATAGAAGCACGTGCACTTGTCCGTTTTGAATAACCCATATTCCCGCTAACTACTGCTAAAGATAGTGTGTTTTTTATTCAAATATATACCGGCCGTATTTGTATATTTCTAAATATATTCTTTTCTCAACCGATAAATACACAGCGGTTAGATTCTTTCCTGAATATACATATTTTTCATAAGTCTGTTTCGGTTTACGTTGAGATTCCATCAGGACATAGAAATTTAATAATTTAGTGGTGATCACAACAGATCCATGTTGTTCCAGAAGTTTCGCTATCAGCTTCAGATATTTTGTTTTATCATGAATGCGATATTGTTTTACAAATGTCACATTTAGCATGAATTATTACTCTGTATTCATTTCTTCTCTACGTGAAGTTAAAGGTTTTATTGTTCCCTTTGCCCACAACTCTGTTGGCCTGTAATTTAAAATTTTAATTCAAACGCTTGTATCATCGCTGTCTTTGTCATCTCTTCGAACAACTTTCTGAGTATCTTATTATAAACTGAAACTGAAAAGATCCTTACCTTGTCCTGATTTGCGCTTTAAAGATTTTTACTTCAAGTAATGCAGCTCTCCGGAAACAATTTTAATTGGATATTTATACTTCATCACACACACATTCGTAGATGGTTACTTCCAAAGACAGCTAGCAAAATTGACATTAATATTATTACGTCCAGTCGATTAGCGAAAATGCGAAGTGTTTAGTGAAATTTTCCCTAACACCCTCTCATATCATTTACAGCCATTAAATCTGACAGTTTGCAGATGCACCGTTATTATGTTTCCTTAAAAATTATCATCGCAATATCCTATTTCGTGTAATCACCCAGTAGTCATGGTGACTTTTGTAATGTAGGTTGGAAGAGGTGCTATCAAAAGACGTCGTTACACCGTCTCGCGTATATTACGTCATTATTTGCGCAACACGCTCTCGCTTACAACTCTGACAATCTGAGATGTTGCTAATGGAAAGAACACGAGGGTTTTGATAAATTCGAGCTCGTTTTTCCCCTTGCGAGCTTAAAAAGCTCGGATTTCCAGTGTCGCGTATGATGGCACACGAAACAGGGATTGAGTGGAAATGAGCCGTTCTGATAAGAAGTCCTTTGTTGACTTGCTATTAAACATTTCGCGGTAAAATCAAATAGCACACTGTAGATTTAAATGAAAGTCTCGTTCAAATATAACACGCAGCTTTTTTTTTAATCTATTTTATTTTTACATAACGCAATAGATCCTCAATGTATTCTTACAACATAGATAGTTTTATAAATTGTGAAATAGAATTGGTTTGTTTACCTAATGGCGTTTGGTGTGGACCATTCGTTGCAACATTTGGTGCAAGAGTCCCCTGTATTCCTCGGGGCATATCCTCCCCACTCATTATCCCCTATAGTTATTACTGTCATTTTTCAACTCGTTATTTATTCTGAGCGGGACTGATAGCGTGACACTTGCTCGGAAAGACCGATCCAAGATCAGGGGTGTAGGATTTTCGAGGATTTCCTTTGGCTTATAACAAAATTGAAATCGTTCTTTAAAGAACCTTCCATTTTCTCCCCTGTGTTTATTCAGCGGGCTTTAGTTTTTTAGGATTTAAAACGAGGTAGTTATTAATGTGAATGAAGGTACCATTAAGAAGCGATTTGTGTTTTATTTTTAAATAAAGTGCATTTGTTTTTTTATTAAACTATTTAACATTTTATCAATATTAAATCACTCCAAAAGTTCTTGTTTTAACATTTTTTTTTGTTATTTATGAACGTACGTGATCACATTAAAAGGATGAAACTAAAAGTAAATGAATTTTATATTATATATATTTATTTAATGTCACAAAAATTATCTTTCCTCTTGAAAATATAGCGATAAGAATGAAGTTAACCTTTTTTTTGTCTAAGTACAAACAAATCTCGATATTCCAAAAAAAATATATACAATTCGTGGAATTTGCAATCCATCGATTTCATATTATTATTAAGTTTCGATTTATAAGTGCCCTTTGTTAATTTCTTCGTAATTTGTCATGTAACTTTGATTGGATCAATTGTTCAATATGATTGGACAAAATAATAAATTTACAGTGAAGTCAACAATTCAATCAGAAAGCAATAAAACAACTGTTAAAGGTGTTAATGAAAGAAATTTAATGAAATTAAACCAGAACGGTAAGTTTAATTACAAATCGTTTTCACTTAAAATCAATGACAAATTTTTAACAAAGGTTATATTTCAGTACACATTAATTATCCTTAAAAGCCTATCAACTTTACCGGTGACATCGCTTTGTTTGACATCAATTTTCTTTCTCGATGATCAACGATAAAATGAACTCAAACTCCGACCAGTTTCCAAAGTTTCGTTAATAAAAGATGCAAGCTTTAGGTTTTATATTTTATTTGACGTACTGAAACATTCACGATGCGCACAGTTTACAAATCGAAAACCCTGGATGATTTCCATTATTACAGCAAATTCGAATACAGAATACGTGAGACTGCAGTTAAAACTAATAAATTCATGATTTCGTGACAGCAGCCGCTGGAAAATTGTACGGGTCTAGACATCGGGGTATCAATAACTAACGAATACTAGGTAACAACGCCTTATTAACTCACCCTAAAGCAATATCATAGGGTGAACATTTATAAAAGGTCATTCATAATAGATCAGTGGCCACATAGGATTACTTTTCTAAATAATTTACTAGTTCTTTTGTGGAGTTTCGAATGATTGACACCAGAGCATTCCCATGTGAATAAGGCGCAGTGCGTTCGGAAAATTAAAGTATTATACCAAATGGCGATTACATGAAATTCGATAACGTATATAATTGGAAAGCAATAAATAAAATTAAAATATCACCGCGTTTATTTATGATAGTGAATATTTACATGACAGCTGGCCAGCCACTGAAATCAGTATTGTTTATACAGCTATTAATTATCTAGAATCCTTACGTGCCTATCGATTGGTTAGCTTGTACATATATTAATTATGTATCATTTGCTCCACCTGCGACTTGCAAGTCTAACAGTTAACTAGTTACGTAACGCAGTGGCTCTAAATTGAACACCTGAACGGCTTTCTACGGCTCAACTCGGAAAGCGACCCAACAACCCTCGATATATTAATCAACATTTAATTCCATATCGTCCGCCAGTGAGTGTAGACGGCGCTTGTATGATCGTCCAGGGACTTCTACGAAATGAACCCACTCCGCATTAGTTCGTCCAAAACTCGACCGCCGTTGCAAAATATGCAAATGAAGAGACAACGCAGTTGACGAATTTTAATGGATATTTAACTGTTAATTATAAAGTTTTAACTTTACTAAATTCGGCGGAAACGGTCTGTTTACGTAAATGAATGCTTCAAGAGATTCACTGCATTAGTCCCATTTTGTTATTTGAAAATTTATGTGATACTGGTTAAGCTGTGACATGTTTTTTAATGCAATGCTTTACGAAATATAAAAAAAAAATCGAAATTAATAGGAAAATTCTCAAACTACTTTTCAGTGATTTTTGTTTAGCTTTGACTTCGTTTTTATATGAGTGGTCGTTAAATTCACGTTGCAATGTGCTCTTAAGCAGCCATTTAACATGTAATTTAACATTCTATGGATTGAAACAGAAACGAAAGATGACAAATAAAAAAATTATAGCTTATTAAAATTAACTATTCTTATTGAAGATGATATTACTGTAACAGAACTCGCATTCAATAATTACTCGTATTTTTTATCATGTTTATATGGTTGAAAACAATACAAATGTAGTAAAAACAAAATATAATTCAATAAAGAAATGACTAAATTTTATAATAGAATTCCATGTTTTTGAAAATACATTCATTTGAGTTTTATAATTTATAATTGTCAGCCATACATGAATTACGTTACAAATGACCAGTATTTTAAAATGGCAACCTCATAGGTAAAGACCAATTATATACTTATAAATAGGTACTATAATATATTCATTACAATGTAAACGAGTATGTTTCATTTCCCTCTAATAATAACCTAATAATAACCGTATTTTCTTGGGAAGTAAATGAAAATTAAACTAGAGATATAATTATAGGGAAGGCCGAAAATTTTAATAGGATTAACTATAATTTTTTTATATAGAGAGAGGAGCTTAGCGAAGACAGCCAGAGGACAGACTTCGAAGATTTAAATTTATGAGATATGTAAATAGACCACGCTGTGTTGAAAAATTGCTTTAGCACAATTTGGGTTAATTGAATTTTTGTTCGTTAAGCTCAATGTGAAGCACACCTCCGCTTAATTACTGGCGAGGGTTTGTTAATTTATAACGTCCGACGGACTTAGAGCTTCGACTCCGGAGAGCCGGATAACATCGAAACTCCCTTAAGATTAATTTGGAGAGTACCTACTCCTGAACTTTAACTCGTTTGCCTCTGACCGAATTCCCAGTCGGCCGCCCTTGAAAGTTCAAAATTAAATTTAACAAAATAAAATTAATTCAATTCAGTCTATCGGTTCAAAATTTTGTATCAAATTCGGTTGGCTTCAATATATTAAGAAATTGAAGGGGTAATAGCGATTTATTACATGAGATGAAAATTTAATTTCAATTTCGTTAACTGAACATTCAGTAGTGATGTTCATAGGACTATTAAATTATTTGCTACAGATAAATGTATCAGCTATGTTTTCAATTGAACTAACTTTGTTTGAATCGCCTATCTTACGCGATTTAATTAGGGACCATAAGCATCAGTCATACATTTAGTATTTTTAAAAATCCTTTCATTAGCAATTTCAATCAAATACAAAAGTTAAAAATGAGACGCCATTTTGAGAGTCTTAGAAGCCCTACGAACTTTTGGGAACGTATTTAGGGGATAGACGAAGCCTTGCAAATGCGAACAAATACCCAATACAGAGTACGTGTCTCAGAAAGAATTAACACGTGTCGAACACATTGTGTAGATTAATCATGTAATTTAAACCCCGCTGATTTAATTACGTTTGGGTATTCTTTTCAAGGAATTTAACGTGTATTTCAAGCAAGGCATTGCTTTTTAGATTTATCATATCGTATTATATGCGTATGTGTTGTATAAACTTTGCACTTTTTTCTGTTAGTTAATGTGTTTGTAGATTAAATTCTATAATATGTGTTAGCGCATTGCTGATTGATTGTTGAAATAAAAATGTAATGTTTTACCTCTAAAGAAACTTTACGTCGAAATTCAGAAATCATAGAAATGTGGTATCAGCTCCGCGATGGGTTACGAACATGATTGTCAATCCAAGGAACGCTCTCGAGTGTCACTGTAGCGGTAAGAGGGAAATTAAAAATTGAAAAACTCGCCGCCATGATGGCAGTGGCGTTAATGGCTGTACATAATAAATAAAGCGGGCCGCTCGTAGGCTTATGTGCGAGTCGAGTGGAGGGTGTGGCCGGGTCCCGCGAATAGGCTCTCCGAGCGACATCTGAGACGACCGAGCCCTTTGGAGTGCGGATCACTCGACTCGACCTGTTTCATATTGCCCTACCCGCTGAGAAGAGTTGCTGCTCTTTGATTACGAGAAAAAGCCGTTTCGACGCAACACTCGCAGAAAACCCTCATGTCATAAAAAGCTTCTAGAATGTCAAAAGTCAATGGGCAGAAACCGAGAAATGTGGGTCAGTGTTAGAAACACAAACGCCAGAGCCGAGAGCTCCAAAATACTTGGGTCACGGTCACGGCTTTTATTTTTTTTAAACAATTCTAACGCTATAGACACTAATTTATAATAGATAACATAAACAAATATGCATATTAGTTTTATTTTAGGCATCCAGATCTTTAAGACATCAATAAACGTTTCGTAAAAATTAATATTTAATGTCCTCCCTATTTATTACATTTAACAATGTGAAATTTTTTTTATCCATACTTGATGAGTTTATGTGTGTAGCATTATTACAATGATGACTCGTGAAAGTACTAAAAATAGTATTTAATAAAGAGAGTTAATAAACTTTGCACGATCGAGTTTATAAATTATTTAAATTTGATAGCAATAAAAAATTGGTTAGTGATTGCTTTGATTAACAAGCTCCCGTTAAAACAATCATCTAACCCCTTTTACGCGGCCATCTTGTTTATTCTTGTATCGCCCGTCAGGATGACGTCTGACAGGCCGCCATTTTGAAAAAAACTTGAGTGCGGCTTCCTTCCGCATCGGTGCGCCATCATGAGAACTATCGCGGCGACTCCCCCCTCGTTTTACATACATTGGATTCATTGTTTTAGTAGCACCCCGTACATAGTACGCAATAAACTTTCGTTGTTATCCGACACTCGGATCGAATTCGTCTGGCAGTACAGTCAAAGCGAGAGAAAAACCCTAAATACGGGCCAGCTCTTTGATGTTGTTTTACGTTGCCGAACTTTATACCTACTCACTAACTTTGATTTACAGAATAAGGAGTATTTATGAGTTACAAGACTTGTTAGGAGCCACCCGAAAGACGTGCTCTCAAAGTTTATGACTTTTTGATAATTATGAGTTTCTGAACTCTTTATGCAAAAGTAGCTTTTAAGAAATAGAAAAGTTTATTTATTTATTGTCCAATCTTATTTAAGCTGTGAACGTAATAAATACCACAATAAAGGCTACAGAGTCAAAGGCTAAAAAACATGGCGAGGCATAATTTACTGAAGTATGTTTTTTGTACAGTGTTACAAGCCTTTAGAAGCGATTTTGTGAACGCCATCATCACTTCCACTTAGTGCCTTCACCCTCACTCTACAGGAATCCCTCGCGTTTTAATTGTTGCCTCTGAAAGGTGGGAGGATCTAAGCTCTCAACTCTTTTGTATTTGAAGCGTAAATAGGATGTGTTTAGAACATTTTTATGTACCCTACTATAATATATGTAATCGGCAACCATTTTGGTTGTAGTTAAATGAAAACATGTACATATTCTATTTATATAAAAAGGTAGATGAACTCATCATGATCTAGTGTTCGCTGTTCCCGGTTACAAATTAATTACAAAGTAAAATCGCTGCCAACCTTGAGTTATGCGATCAAAATGTAAGGTCACGTGGAATTAAAGTCATAATTCCATTTAAATCCTTAAAATCGAATCTTAGAATTAAAAGAATTATCTTAGAATTAGATAATAGATCTTAGAATTTCTTAGCTGAAAAATTTTGTATAACAATGGCACTAAATCCTGGGCTATCGAACGTCGAAATTGTAAACTTCCAAATCTTTTTTTACATAATGTAATTCAGGTGTTTTTCATTTTAACTAATACGAACTTTTTCATTCTAAGAGAATCTTAATAATAAATAAAAGTAAAGAAATTTCATGATAATTTATAAGTGGACATCTTTTATAGAAAAGGTATTATTATAATATTTTGTATTTTGCACTAAATTGAATGGTTTTTGCTATATGGGGGAAATGTTGAACTAGTTGACATATTTTGCGTTTTTAAAATGTCAATTTTTGCTGTTCGATCATTGAGAAACAAAGTTTAAATTTTAGTTAATAGTTAGAAATACATATTCTTTCCATTAAAAATTTATATTTTTGACCAAAAAAAATATCCTTCTCGTTGTCCAAAAACAAATCAGTTTTCAATTAATCCAAGCCTCGCTCGGTATCTCAAATAAATAGGGTCTAGAAAATCGTAATTACGCTTTCTGAATACACAACTCTGTGTAGCAAAACAAGCCTCCGGGTACAAAAACATAGGGTAGCATTGCGGAAGCACTCAAAATCAGAACAAGATTTAGTGACAAAATACAATGTTTAATAAATGGGAATTTATTGTATCCACTGCTTATGAACATCAACATTTGGTTTATGAAAAGAGAAATGATTATTCTTTTTTTTTATTGCCCTTGTAGACAGACAAGCACACGGCCCACCTGATGGTGAATGGTTACCGTCGCCCATGAACTTTAGCAATGCCAGGGGCAGAGCCGAGCTGCTGCCTACCGCTTAATACTCTCCACAAGCCTCGTTTGAAGAAGGACATGTCATAGCGCTCGGGAAACACCGTGGAGGGGAGCTCATTCCATAGCCGGATGGTACGTGGCAAAAAAGACCTCTGGAAACGCACTATAAACGTGTTTTCGAGTGTTTTAATTTACTAGAGGTCCCGCAGTAGTCGAAATTCGACTATAATTAATTGGAATTGTAAGTTTGTACACTATTATGATTGTATTTTATACTTCTATAATCACAAATTTCGCCAAGACTAGACTATCAAAAATTTTAACAAAGACAAACAATGTTTAATCTCAATTTGACAACAGACGTCAAGAACAAAAGTTTGACAATAAATAGTATGCATGCGTGTGTGCGTCAAATACATGGTATGTAGTGTGTGTAATGTTTTCTTTATTGATTTAATGTATATTTTATGCATTATTTTAAAGAATATTAGCATTGTGCCCTTCTTCTCTATATTCTCTATAAGTGTGGAAAATTTCATACTTCTCCGTCCGCGCAATTTTCGTAAAAAGGGATACAAAGTTTTTGCTTCACGTATTAATATATTAATTTATTAAAAAACTTCAAATGAACAGATTACTGTTACATTACCTTTTTTTAATTTCCTGTATTTATTTTTTTCACTGCATCTTATTAATATTTTCATTTTATAATTTAATAGTCAACAGACAGCTTATGAGGGCCCTATTTACCAACGGAGTACCCTAGGACAACAACAAGAATTTAATAGAAAACTTCTCAAACGAACAAATTGTAAGGTGTACATATTATATTGTCGCAAATATTGTTGAACATTCATTTTCTATTGATTTATTATACAATAATCATCATATCTCTATTTCATAAATTATCAACATAAAGAGATATCTAATTTTTATTAAACATCAATAGTCTCGTGTTAATTAATAATTAGATTTTGAGATGCAACGTTTTCTTTTCGTGGCGCAAACGATCGTGTGCAATCAAAAGTCAAATGAACGCAAGCTCATTTTGCTAACGATATTTGAAGAGAGCCCATTGTAATTAAGACCTATATCAGTTTAATTAAACATGGTTAGAATTATCTGTTTTAGGTATTCAGTTTAGTTTTGCTAGTCGTGGAGATAAATATAGTTACTTTTACTGGTTAAGATTGTGTTTTTATTGTCACTAACTTGAACATTGAGTCGTCTGTGATCACGAAAATCGTAAAATGTTCAAAACGCCGGGGATACGCCGGATATAATATCCATTATAAAATGATAAATAAATACACCAGACTAAAACGTAAAGGTAGTTTTAATTTATATTCGTTTTACCATTGTTTTTGTTGTTTGTTAATTTTAGATAATAGTTTATTATTTAACAACACAATACATTTTTGTTTTTATAGTTTAAAGCAGCCAAGTCAAATAGGCAAGCCTAGACCGTAGCAGTAAAGGTGTCGATTTTAATACGGTCAGTGGTTTTGCATTTTTAAAATATAAGGTTTTGTGAAATTTTGCGTCTTTAAGGAAATGAAAGAACATTCTCGAAAAATCATTTTTGTGGTCGTCGTGGCCTAACGGATAAGACGTCCGGTGCATTCGTGTTGAAGCGATGCACCGGTGTTCGAATCCCGGAGGCGGGTACCAATTTTTCAAATGAAATACGTACTCAACAAATGTTCACGATTGACTTCCATGGTGAAGGAATAACATCGTGTAATAAAAATCAAACCCGCAAAATTATAATTTGCGTAATTACTGGTGGTAGGACCTCTTGTGAGTCCGCGCGGGTGGGTACCACCACCCTGCCTATTTCTGCCGTGAAGCAGTAATGCGTTTCGGTTTGAAGGGTGGGGCAGCCGTCGTTACTATAAATGAGACCTTAGAACTTGTATCTCAAGGTGGGTGGCGCATTTACGTTGTGGATGTCTATGGGCTCCAGTTACCACTTAACACCAGGTGGGCTGTGAGCTCGTCCACCCATCTAAGCAATAAAAAAAAAAAAATCAAAAAGATATTTGAAACAAAAAAAATGCTTTGCTAGAATAAAACGTAATAAAGGATTTAATACTTTATTATTACATTTTTATGTAGTAAGGAAACTTAAGCCACTATCTTATTAAATTGTATTTAAATAAATCAATAAAATTAAAATCAATTCTAAATTTGAAAATATTCGAATATTCTAGAAAATAGCAGAAAATATCAATAAGTTAAAGTCCGACCATTATTTTAATTCAGTACAATCTAAAGAGAGGTTATATCTACCGAGGAAATGTCCAAGCTAAGTACCTAATTGTTGATAACGCGGGTACAATAGATATAAATCAAAAGTCAGAAAAGAGTGCACTCGACGAACAGTTTTCCTTCGATCTCTGCTAGAAGTCGAATAAGGAAAATTGTTTTCAGCCAAATAAAGAATAAAGTAAAACAAAGGACAGAGATGTTGTAATAAGCCAGTAATACTTTCGAAATTGTTAAATAAAATTGTTAAATTGTTAACTATCTGTCGTAAATTTAAGCCATGTCGAAATCTACATAGTTAACGAATATAATGTTAATGTGGTTCAAATTCTATAATTTTTCTATTTCACATTTGTTTATCAAATGTAAACTACTATCTTATTAAAAAAAATACTTAATCTATTTCTAGATATTAAAACAGTTGAATTCTCCAGAAAATAAAGCATCATTTAAATTTAAAACAAATTAAAGAGAAGCCATCATCTACCAAATGACAAGTAGCTTTTGAACTATACATTTTCGCAGTAGTCACTAAGAATTAGGTAAATTAAAAAGGTAAAACTAAGAACTAAGATACTAACGTAATAGATATGTACTAATACAATTATTGTTGGAACATCGTGGTGATGTCTACCGCAATGCAATTGTGCCTTTTTTAATTGAAATGTATTAATTATAGCGTCATTAAGCCTTAGAATTTATGATCATAAGAATTCATGTTATGGTATCTATCTATACGCTCCGAGGTTATGTAATAATAGTTTTCTGTAGCTAAATTTACAAATCTACTTTGATCTTATTGTGTTCTAAAATAGAAAACAATACATAATCTTGCAATAATTTAGTATCACTAAAGTTTTTTTTACTTGCGCTACTCTATTTCAGGCTATTTCTAGAAAATATTTTGATAATGCTAATAATTCAATGAAAGCCATTAGTTTTAATTTGTTCATACATAAATCAGAAACAAATGCTGTATTCATGTATTTTACGATCGAAGAAAATTACACTAATTTTCTAAAATTAAGCACGGGTCAATGTAAGAACTAAAAGTGAAGTGGTTCTAAGTAGGTCAGATCTAACGTGTAAATACTTTACCTTTCTTACTTTTTCGATCGACACCTTTCGTGGCTAATCAAAGCTTGAGTATAACACAAATAAGGTGTAGAAGCGCAATCACGTTCGTACAATATAGTTTTATTTGTTGGGTTCTTTCGAGGAAAACATACAGCGGATGTCAATACAGAAAGAAAACACATGCACAAAGCAGGGGACACTTCGAAGATGATCGTGTTGCTATTTTTGTTGATGTTCTCTTCATTCTGTGACACCCTGCTAACTAAATCAGTGATATTCTGATCGAAGGGGTATCTTGTTCAAATGCAAATAATTTATTGTGCTTTAATTGTAAGCATCAAACAATCGTCCTCGCCGGAAATTTTCAAGTTCAGTTTAAAATCACACTACCTTGCACAATAATATGGCTCCTACGATATAACTGTACAAGTTGCTACTTATTTTGTATTTATTTGCATATTTTTAGTATTTATTTGTATTTAATCGTATGTAAGTCTATCTTATATTGTATTTATTTTTCACATGTGTATATAAGTATATATTTTTATGTAAGTTTATTAAGGTATAGCACCGTCCAGTTTGCTTATTCCTCTCCCTGCAAAGTTGCCTGGAAGAGATCGCTTTCAGCGAAAAGGCCGCCAATTTATGTCACCGTCTATTATTTGTTTTATATGCTTACTCTGTACATGTGGTGTTAAATAAAGAGTATTATTATTATTAAACAGTACGAATTAAGTAAAGGAACAAAAACGAGGTAAAAGATAGATGTGCAATATATACGGGAAGTTGGTAACAACTGCAGACAAAAAGACCGACGACCGCTGCACCCGCCAAACTTTCAGTTCAAAGTTAACTCTCCTAACCATAAATAAACCTTTGGTTTAGTCGGGATCCACGCCGATTGCAAATGCGGTACGGCGGTGTAAGTGCAAAGTCGCATAAATTACAATTTCGAATGGGTAACGAAGAGAAAAACAATCCGAAAGTAGTGCTTAGCAGCTTGACAAATCGCCGGTCTGCAATGACAGTTTCTAGAAACGGAATTTAGGTGAGGTTCGTGCGACCACGAGCCTTGTCGTCTGCGGTGGGAGAACCGCAAGCGTTAATGCGTTTGCCTGTGACAAACTGCTCTTGAATCGGTATTCGCTGGCAATTTGTCATTCTCTCCATAAGCAGCATTCCTTTGTTCCGCGAAATCTTGTAAGTTGATTAGGAAGCTAGTGAAATGTTCAGCAAATGGCAATTTGAGATTTTAAACCGGTATACTAAACTCTGTTTCTATGAGTCTGTTTGTCATGTATATCTGTTTGTTGAGTACGTAACGATAGGCTGCGGCTTAAATTTTCCCCTGGAATTGCCGACGTTCATGGGCGACGGTGACCACTCAAAATCACGTGAGGAGTATGCTCGTCTGTCTACAAGGGCAATATAAAAAATCCCAAAAACTTTTTGTACATGTAATGCTTTGTAATGTTTGTAAATACACAATCACAGGCTTACACTTTTTTGCGATAAGAAGTTCTGTAACCTACGAATATCTATACTAATATATAAATCTGGAGTGGTTTTACGGATGTTCCGTTATAACTACTGAACTGTGCATCCGATTGACTTGAAACTTGGTATCCATGTAGAAAATACATGTACTTAATGGAAAGGCTAATATTTATATGAGTGTTGGACTCCTACACCAGTTGCGGGGGCGTTAATGATGAGAATCTTTATGGGGGTGAGAAATAATAATGTTAATTTTAAATGCCCAGTGAAGCGGACGGGTACAGCTAGTTTTGTTATAAATTTAGATCGATCTGAAGACTACTACTATCATAGCTTATGATATGATATGATAGCTTAAATAAATTTTAATTATGTTCTAAATAACAAACTGCTGTACTTGTGTTGTTAGTAATATTGCATTAAATTTATCCGTTTCCAACGTGGCTGTTAGTTCGTCGTTATCTACCAGAGGCTGCGACCCCCGTAGTTACGAGGCGGCCTAGTCGTTCATCTCGTTAAGGGGCAGTTCATTTGCTTCACGCCTCATACCCACAAATAAATCAGCGGCCCCAACTCGTTCGGCTTCTCCGAACCACCATAAAACAACATCTTAGAAGTTAGTTACTGCGCCTTAAGAATTATTGACGATGTGGGAACATTAAGTATTATCCAAAGAGCAATTAACACTAGAACACATTTTAAAGCTGCCATTAATTCGAAACATGAACTTTCGCAATATATTAGACGAAATTACAGAGACAATGTAGAATTCAAGTTGTATAGTTTTTCAAAGTTAGTTAGTTTTTCAAAGAAATGAAATACATTTATTCAGTAAACTCAAATTAAAAAAGGTTTTTCAACACGCTTTCTGTATCTTGGTATTTCTATATGTAACTAAACATCATTTTCACGGACTTAAAGACTTCCGATTAATTTGAATATTGTAAAAACATCCTTGGACTGATGAGATTATAATAATTTTGATACTTCGCTCTACTATCTTGACCGATATCAACAGGATAAAAAAAGATGAAATCAATTCTTAGTTCGGTTTGCTGTTTAGACCTTTTTAAATTTAAATTTGCATTAATTGTTATTAAACTATTTTTTGGTATGCTATGACACTCAAATGCCGATGACTAAGTCAGTATGATGCGCCTATGCAGTAACATAATTTCAGTAAATTATAACATTATTTTGAATTAAGTTCATCTACCTTAAAAGGAAAAGGAGGAGATAATCATTGCATGTTAAACATTTTAAATTCTACTTATAGTTAGCTCGGACCTTTATTTTTGTTATAGATGCGCTTAATTTACGGTAGTTAAATAATATATGACTTAAAATTAGACTATCGAGGTAGAAACCAAAAGATAATTCCACAAGAAACTACACACGGGTCAACATTAAAGAGATTTTTAACGATAAGTACGTCCCATTTTTAACGATAAGTATGTAGATTTGATTTACATAATAAATCGTAGTAGCCCACAGCCCAGTATCAATTATCTATTTATCTGAGCATATAAACATTACACTGAATATCATCACACTTTGAGACATTACATTGAAGCCTAAGCCCCGCGAGGTTCAGTGGTCGCACGTATTGGACATATGATCTTACATTACTTTAGTCTTAGGACCGCAAAGGGTCAATAATATAACGACTATCCGTTCCTTTATGCCGGGACGCATGAAAGATTCGTGGCAGATATAGAGAAGTTGTTTGTGCCTACACATACTGATTCAAAACTGATTTCACGGCCGTCTGGTGTAGTGGTAAGTGACATGGTCACTACACAAGGGGGTCGCGGGTTCGAATCCCGCCAAGGGAGGATATTTGTATGATAAATATAAAAATATATTTTCCAGGGTTATAGATGTATATTTAATATAATATGTATGTGTATAATAAAAATATTACATTTATTTCCGTTATCTGGTACCTGTAACACAAGTTCTTTACAAACTTACCACGGGACCAGTTAACGTGGCGTGATTGTTAGTAAATATTATTCTTATTCTTATTCTTAAAATACGACCCACTACACACCAGTAAGTGCTAGTTCACTAATAACTGGGTGGATAGTATTAAAATACAAAGACAAATATTACGAGTATTATGTAGCGCTAACAGTATAAGTCGAGTTTGTTTGTGCAGATTTCAAAACAACCGTAGCGACCAGAGTGTGAGCTGTTTGTTTCGTACATCGTTTGACCAAAAGCTTACAGCTTCTTTGTTGCTCTTTAGGATGATTACATACTGCTAATGGAATAACGGTCGTCAAATATATTCTCTAAGGATTTTATTAAAAATACTATCTGTGTATGACACGGAAAAACAATTATTGCTAAAAAAATTGAAACTTCTTCCTTATATCCCAAAATGGAATTTGCTTTTTTGCCCACTTGTTTAGCAGCAGCCTCGAGGAGCTATTTTGGCCTTTATTGGGGTCAGCCTGGAAGGATTCGCTAATATCTGCACTAACAAGAGCAGTACTTTGATGAATCTATCATTGGATCGAAATTCAGTGGGGTGTGTCTATGAGTTATGTTGATAAAACTGTAGTTGTATGTGTAAAACACTCATAGCTTGTAAAAAATATAGAAAAATCCAAAATAAAAATTTAACGCAAAACTTTTAGCTATTTGAGAGAAAGGACCAGAAAATATTTACTACCAAAAAAGTCAAACCACATTGGTAAAAGATCAATATCAATAATACACATTTAATAAATGACTAAGGCTTTTGTTGAAACTTGATTTAAAGAATAAATTATGTTGTATAATTAGTCTAAATATTTTGTATATCTCAAAGTAAATGAAGTATGATTTGATATAGGCTAAGATTTGGGTTCGTTTTTTTCTTTTGGATTGGAAAGATAGCCGTCGGCCCGAAGGCCGTTCCACTTTCACCAGGACGGAACGACGGACAGAACTCAAATTCTCAGCCTGAAGAGTGCCATAAATTACGTCTATTAATATTAAAAAAAGATGTGTGTCTGTGGTGTCGTGTGACACCGGATAGGAACGAAGTTTCTTAATATAAAAATATTAATATTAAGTTCTATTCGAGGTATAACGAAAATAATTATTCGGGTATACATTTTTTATTATGATTTTTTTATTGATAAAAATAAAAAATAAAACTACTTCACTTTACTTTAAAGTTATCAACCTTATTTTATTCACAATGATTTATAAAAAATATATAATAAAAATATGTTATTTTTTGTACGTTATTACAAAGTTAAGTCGTACACTGTGTGCATTACTAATAAAAATCTTACGTTACGGACGTTTTTCTCGGTTAGGGTACCCCTCCGGATCATCCCATAAGGAACTTCGTTCCAAAAATATAAGAAAGCGCTAGATTTCACCAATAAACTGTTTAACCTATAATCTATATAGGTAAAAACTATAATAAAACTTGGAAAAAAAAACCGTCAGTTGAACCCGTGTGGAACAAGCTTTGCTTTTGTTTTGAAAGCAAACTCACTCTTCAGGATGTCGAATCTACACGGAGTTCACACTGTTGTAAGTTTCTAAAGGGAAACATTTTGTGACTTGTCCGTAAAATTTGCATAGCAAGATTTTTGTTACGACTAGAGAACTTGAAAATCAACCGAGACACAATGATTTTATGTAAATATATATTATCTAAATTCAGAACAGAAAATATAACAGCTTTTTATTTTTTTATTGCTTAGATGGGTGGACGAGCTCACAGCCCACCTGGTGCTAAGTGGTTGCTGGAGCCCATAGACATCTACGACGTAAATGCGCCATCCACCTTGAGATATAAGTTCTAAGGTCTCAAGTATAGTTACAACGGCCGGCCCCACCCTTCAAACCGAAACGCATTACAGCTTCACTGCAGAAATAGCCAGGGTAGTGGTACCTACCCGCGCGGACTCACAAGAGGTCCTACCACTAGAACAGAAAATATATCAGCTTTTTTTAGTTTAAAAATCCATTTGCCATAACAAATCTTTATGCAAAACTTGGTTATTAAATTAAGGCGGCCAAAAAACTTTCAAGACAGCTCGGCAACATTTTAATTGATACATAATTTTTAAAAGTTCAGCTGACGGCGAGGCCTAACGTAAAGAAATTTACAATACAACGCCTGGATTACAGGCAATTAAAAGTTTCGTTCACCTAATAACGTCCATATATCACGATGAATTCACAACAAACATCTGTGTCCTATGGTGCGGGCGTAACAGGCATTAGTACTTGCTTACTAAACTTTTGTACAGCTTGGTCTAGCTGTTATTAGTTTACAGTTTGGTTTTTAGTTATTCTTTTATTCAATAAATTTTAATGTCCAATCAGTTTGCATTGATTCTGTTAAAATATCTCAATTATTAAGAATTATCATTGTTTGTAATTGAATATACTTCGATAAAAGGTACGGTGATAAAACGATTGTGTTTGGATTTTAGGTTTACATTTGTCATACCTTTAAGCTAAGTCTACAAACAAGTGATTCCCATTACATAAAAACGAAAAGAATACTAATATTGAAATTGACTGTAGATGAATAAATCCCATTATTTTTATTCAGAAAATAAGCTTTATCATCTAGATATATAAATAAAAAATCACTTGCATAAACTATTTATAATCTTGTGAATTTGAAAAAAAAGTTTCATCAAGAAATACCGAAGTCACTCGCATAAAAATGTTTTGTTTATCCTAATTGCTCAGAGTGGCTGCTTAGCGCAACTTTTGACAAGTCATTGTTTTCGACGTGCTTGCTTCGTAATACGAATATTTTCGGGTGCAACCCCTCAAGAGAATTCGTGACTTTCACAATTGTGGCTGGTGGCAACAAGCTGACGGATACACTAGTATTTGTTATTGGCCAGTTTCATTACTGAATTCCGAAAACAGAACTATCAAGAGGGCACCGACATTGACAGTTTAATTTTGAAAATAAATTGAATGACCACATTATGTATTTGTCAAAACTGAATCGTCTTTGTTACAAGAATTGAGCTAATATTGGCAAAGAAACAAGGAAATTGATTAAAACTTAACCCAAAATCAAACATTTGATTTTAAGACTCGGCAACTTCGTTCGATTTCTTCCAATTAACAACATTTTCTTATTCAAAGCTGTTGTGGATACAAGGTCTCAGAAACAATCACTCAAACAAGCCGATCGTATTGAATATTAATCGCCATTTTCGCCGACGAATGAAAATAATCTGGAAAGCGAAACGACTGGTTGAGGGAATGAATTTGTAATGCAAACTCAGATATTCTATTCTCGCGTAACCGATAAATAAATGCTATAGCGATATGAGTACAAAAGAAAGGATTTCTTGAGTGTTTTATTGTCCAATTTTAGCGAAAGTAAGTGTAGAAAATTGAAGTAAAATACTCCAGTTCCACTACAACGATTAAACGCTGAGCCAATAAGGCGTAGGTATCCTGCAATTTATTAGCCTTGCAAATTCGAAGCCAGCTTTCCCTTCTATGAAATATAGCTGTGGCCGCAACAACCTTCCCGGGGCCTACGATATAGTAAATTCATAGCGAGTATTACACCCCTATTTTAGCTCTAATTAAAAAGCCATCAAAGAGTTTTCAGTCATTAATCATGAAACTGTTAACCGTGAATGCCGACTTCCCTTAGAGTCCGAACAGCGGAAAAAGGAGGATTAGGATATTAACAAAATATCTAAAATATTCAGGGTTAGTGGACTGGTAAGCCGCTTGCAAAAATTCCGTATTTCTGCGTTGAGATTTTGTGGGTTTAACGCGAATGAATCTTAAGTTGCTTCCAAGGGTTTAAAGGATTGAGAACCCTTCTTTTTTGTATTACAATGAACACCAGATATATTTTTAAGCTTCTAATTGACTGTGGCTGTGTTACTTTTATTTTATTTCTCTTTAGCGCAATGAATAAAGTGATGTAGTTTTACTTTCATTCGTTACTTTGAAAACAGGACTAAAATTATGCTGTTCAGAATTTTTTTTTTTTGGAGACATGAAACTGTTCTTACGTGGATTAGGTAACAGAGTTACAAATAAAGAAATAAATGGTTGTCATCTGGCTCCAAACTGATATACACTACTCGTACATACCTAATATATATTCAGTCCGCGACCGTACCGCGTTTATTTTCAGCAGACTCTACCCCATGGTCTGTAAGCTGAGTCTGAGAGGTAACATTAATGAAAAAACAATCAACTTATTTTTGATGACCATAATAATTTGGGTTTTGAAAGGAAAGGGTACTAAAATGAAAAGATTTCTTTATTGATTTCGACATACTAAGTAACCCTATACAATTTAAATTGCAAAACGAAAGTAGCACTGTCTATCTGTTACGCGCAAACCACTGAAATGATTTGAAGAAATTTGATATGGAAATAGTTTGAACCCTAGGACCTCACTGCGGAAAACGGGTCTCCGCCTACGCGATATAAAGTGTAGTTCACGTTGGCTAAGCTACGAGTGGAACGCTATTTATTATGTTTAGTTTTTTATAATATAATATAATAAAAAAAATATTATTTTCATTTCATAATGAACATGAAGAAACTTTTTTATATCCCCCTCGACTGGGGATAGAGGGCGGAGCATGTCAGAGTCGAACTGACTAAAACCTCAACAACCAACGTCCAAACCTCGCATGAGACAGAACTCATGAAGAGGCAAAGCGAGGAAAGTCAAGCGTTTAGTGCGCAGCACATCTCTGCCATCACTCTCCCCCTCGGGACGCCGGACTGGCGGTCGTCGGCGCCACGACCACCAGCCCTCTCGGTCGGCAGGCTATCCGAAGCCTGCCTAGATGGCGCCGGTTAGAGTGAGCTATCCTACTGAATACCTCGCAGGACCAGAGCAGCTTGCACGTCGTTAGGTTTGACTCTAGAAAACTTTTGATAAAATGTTTTATATGTCCTAAAACACATAATTCAAATGGAAGTGAAAGGTTTTCAATTACTGAATCAGGAGGTGTACTAGACGCGTGTTTTGGACACGGACTCAAATGACAAGTACCTACGTGCTGCAGAGCGTGCGACAATGAACATATGGGCCGAATCGAGAGCGCTTCTAGTACCACTCAATAACTGATTCCGAATCACCACCTATCGATTTTCATTACTTTCGACAACATCCGAAACAATGATCCCTTTGACATGTCACTTACCACCATAATCGGAATGGATTACGATTAAGTACGTGGAGATTGAAAGTGGATTTTTAAAATTGCACATCTTAAAAATTCTATGTGTTAAGAATAAAGAAAATGACTGTTTTAAGCTCTATCAGATATCTATCTACACACTATAATTTAACGATTTGTCGCAGCCATTTTCACATTTAATGAGTACCCGGTATTTCAGCGCCATGATCAAGGGTAGATTGAAGACTGCGGCTAGAATGTTAGAAGCAGACAAGCCTGAGTTTGTTTTTGGTGCTACCACTTCCCCTAATGCAGTAAAAAACCGTGAAATAATTCCGTGTGTAATATATGAAAAAGTAAACAACTTATACGTTTATGGAAAAAAAATGCTGTGTATTTATAGCCAAACTGCTTCACTCATGCATCAAACATATGGCAGGGTTATTATACGGCTTTTACAGACAAACATTATAAACAGGCAACAAAGCCAATCCAATAGTACGGTTCGCCGTTAGTAGCGTGATCCCAAGCCAATTTACGTTAGTTTGGGGGAACAAAGTAAAAAAAAAAGAATAACAATAAAGTAATATAATTTAGGAGTTGAGGCCGACGTCGTTACGTATTTGTATCGTAGGGGCGATATTAATTTAATGAAGAAGCAGGATTCAATGCTATTATTCGATAGAGACATGACTTTGACAATTAAGCTAATCGAATGAGAACGGTTTCTGTTATATCACTTTGAAATATCGCTTCTATGGTTTGAGAACGTAAATGTAAAATAGAATTTATGACATTGGAACCTAGAGTATACTATGAAAAAAAAAACTTTTTTGACTGGCTTGACTGACTTTATAATAAAACTAGCCGTACTCGCCCGCTTCGCTGGGCATTTCAAATTAACATTATTATTTATTGTCATTATTATTAGGGAGTCCAACACTCATATAAATATTAGCTTATCCATTAAGTACATGTATTTTCTACAAGGATACCAAGTTTCAAGTCAATCGGATGCATGGTTCAGTAGTTATAACGGAACATCCGTAAAAACCACTGTAGATTTATATATTAGTATAGATTAAATATACTTTTTGATTTATTGGGTTTCATAAAACCACTTGATCCACATACTATTAATAGTAGTAGTAGTCCTAGGGCAGTCCGCTTAGACTTAACGCTTTCATAAGTTATCTCCACCCTGTCTTGTTCTTGCTTCTTAACATCGCTCCAGGTCAAGCTAGTAGTCCTCATTTCGCTTTCCACGGTGCGTCACCAAGTGTGTACAATAGCTTTCTAATATTAATTTATGATTCTAAATCTGTGTGTGCTTACTGAAGCCCATAGACATCCTGAACCTGAATTCAATCAATTCATTGAACTTTTAAAATTGCTGTCGTATCATTCAAGCCAGACCCATGACTGCTTCACGGTATAAATACATATAATGGTAGCAAATACCTTGATTTAATTTTCATTGACGTTAAGAATTGATTACCCTTGGGCAAGAAATGGATGAGGAGAGCCGATGACAGAGGCTCAGGATCATACATTGGGAGAGACCTATATGCAGCAGTGTAAAACCATGGGCTGATTATAACTATGATGACATGATAGTATTCCTTCATAGTAGAAGGCGATTGTTAACGTGTTGAGTACGTATTTCTTTAGAATTTTGTTATTTGCCTACGGGATTTGAATACCGGTATAATCCGTATCTCTTGATACAAGAAAACCGCGGGTCTCATCCTAATTGTTTCATTTATATTTTGTAACCGACGTCAAGAATCCTTCATGTTCTTGATCACAAAAATCAAATTTAAACGAATACAAGAAGACCCAACTGAAACAACGCGAACCTTCGGGCAAAATACCTGATAAAGGCACTTGATAATTAATTTTCCAACAAACCCCCAAGTATTGTTACCTGATTTAACAAGAACGATGATTGGGGTACACTTGCCTGTTTTTGTTTAGTTTTAATAAGACGATTCTTGTGGGAATTCGATTTCGAAATTTCCTTACAGACTTCAAAAACATTTCTGTCTTGTTTTGTTAAATTACAAATTTCCTGGGAACCAAACGAATTTTCAATTGCAAAATTTATTTAACTAAACTTTTATAAGTTTCTATTTTCATAATTTCAATTTAGTGGGTTATTTACTTACTCATTAATTGATAACTCAAGCTATGCTTTGCGGTAACACGTTTTCTAAATCAATACGCACTTTTTATTTTTAAGCGTTGTGATAGGTACTACACTTTCATCTTAGCCAAAAGGCTGAGAAGCGATTACAAAGTAGTCGTGGCCCAAAGGATAAAACGCCCTTAGGAGCAAAGCGAGTGTACCGGTGTTCGAATCGCGCAGATAGGTGAAAATAAAAAGGTACTTAACAAATAGGCTTGAACGACTTTCACCGTGTAAGAATAACATCGCGACAAAAAAAAACCAACTCGCAATAATAATAATTTACGTAATTACAGAAAACAGGACATCTTATAATCCAGACGGGTAGGTACCACCACCTTGCCTATTTCTGCCGCATAGCAGTAATGCGTTTCAGCTTGAAGGGTGGGGCAGCCGTTGTACTATAGAAATTGAGATTTTGAACTCATGCCTCAATAGAAAAAATCTCATGGTAAATAACATCATCCGGACAACGCCGGATATACTTTATATTAAATACGACAATATTTTCACTGGTTCATATTAACGGATTTACAAATAGACTAGCTGGTAATAATTTATGGATTAAAAAGTGATACTAGTAACTCTTGATACCGGAATATTCAACGCGTCATTCATTATGTTCATTATGCTATATTCATGACTATATACGTTTATAGTATAGGTATTAATAATTCGAAAAATTATTTGCCTCGCTTTAGCAAACACAGCATTTTTCGGAAAATACTTCCTATAATGGTCAGGTTTCGGCCGCTCAGTACTCTTTAAAGTAAACGACCCAAGGTCTAAATTCCTTTGTAGATGTCAAACGTCAATACGCCATAAACTTGAACGGAGTTACGATACAATTCCGAATACTAAAATCGTTAATCGTAAACTTTCCTTTTACAATGTAATTAGGGAAATTGGTGTCGTTAATTTATAGGGTCCCCTTTAATAGCGGCTGTATCGACGAATTTAAATCGGTAATCTGGTGGTTTGTTTTATGGTATCGATATCTAGCGATCTGTATCGATGATCGTAAACGCAAGGATAATTCAGCTCAAATCGATGTTTATTTCGAAATAAATGAAAGCGATACGGTTAACTGATTCCCTGCGGGTTTTGACGAAGTCACGTTGTCGATTGATTTTTATAGTTATTATTAAAACTGTCTCGTTTATGAAAAAAATTGATGCTCAAAACATAGTGATAATGTATATTCCAATATTAATGTGAATTAAAAAAAATCTTGACTCAATCCAATTTTTGAGATCAATTGTTTATGACAGTTTTATGGTATAAGCTCGTATGCAATTGCTGATGGGCGGTCAGTGACTACTATATTACGGAGTCAGAGTTAGACTTCTAATTTATCTGTGCAAGATATTTAGTATTCGAGCACTGGCTGTGTTAGTTCTGGCCTCGTAGGTGTTTCACGTGCCCATAACGCACGAAAAAATTCCTAGCCAGCTTTGGGCAGTTGAATGTCTTCTAACTCTTTGGGAATCGATTTCATTGAACGCCCCCGGCCTCGGTGCGAAAATTTAATGGGTAGTAACGCAATGCATTTTTTCTTTCAATATGGTAAATTCTCTTATCCTGATCTAAGAAGGAGAAAGAACATTTCAAAAACAAATATTTTTTTGGAATATGATTATACTTATCCTACAAAAGGTGGAACAGTCTACGTGAACTATTTTAGTTTCACAATTTATGCATAATATGAATCAAAGTATGTTTATATACCTATTGCAATTTAATTATAATTGCACTTCAAGAGAAAATTCGAGTCATCAAAAATTAAAATCTTAGATACTCGACCCTGTTTCTTGAGTGTCGAGATTCCCGTTGACCGGTTCCTTAATCAACATGAATTTTGTTCTCAATAATCTAAAAAGACAATTTAATAATATTAGTGGACATGTTCATTGATCGACAATCATTGTGTTTACATCCAAATGAAGGAAGCTATTTTTTCTTTCTTTCTTACCCTTAATTTCTCTTACTATTCCTTGAATGTTTTGATTGGAAGTGTCAATAGGGGGTGAGAAATCCGACAGTGTTGAGTTACCGGATAAAACAAACTAAAGGCGCAATGGTTAAGTGCGAAAACAAAACGAACACAACCTCGGATCGAATTACCTTTGACGAAAGCGGATTGCATTCGTATAAAGGACCGAATGTATGTACCGTGTGATAACGGAGCTCCTTTGTCAAGTTTTTTGTCGGGAAATATGGGCTTACATGACAAAGAAATGAGCATTCTATTATACATTTTGCTACTATAATCATAATTTTTACGAAGTGACTAATTCTGCTAACAAGACTTCGCCGTGAATGAATATTTCAACTCTCAATAGTGTTTGTTCATAAGTCGTTAGACAACACGACTTGCTTGCCACTTTGACACATTAGGACGCTATCTCAAATGTTTTTACAACTGTTCCACCACAGTATCTAGGTCACAGTACAGCCTTCTAGATACGAACGATAACATCATTTATTCTTTGATTTTTTAATAATGAATATAGATTTTACCATTGGCCCTTATGTTAAGCTCGTGGTTCACCAGAGTAAGAGCCGCCTTCTACTTCAATACATGAGATCGAAGCTTCAAATTTCATTAAAACAACGCTCTCTTGACGTGCTTGTACTAAGCAACTAACAGTAGTAGCAGTATTATTATTTTAATTGCTTTATTTACAACTACCATGCTACATATTATGAATTTTTCGTGGCCATTTATAATTGTGAGGCACATTAGATGTACATACATATGCATATATGTGATTAATAATACAATTATATTCATACCGCAATTAAATTGGATAAAAAATAGAATCGGAAAAATGACTCAAACTCGTGAAAAAAAAAGAAACCTTAGAAACATTATGGCAGAACCAAACCTTAATTAAGACTAGGCACCTTTGCAGAGGAAACTAATTAAACTTATTCCATTATTCGCGCAAACGAAATTTTAAACAGAACGTCGTGAAGAGCTTTATACAAGACAAATTTATTATAAAGCTAAAACCTTTATCTAGGGTGCTCCCTAGTTGAGAGATTCGATACTGCAATTTATAGCTACTGTACTACGTAATTTTAAAATGTTTAATAAAATGAAGAAATATAATTACTCCACTATCACCAGTTATATGCTAATCACAAGGACTTAAACTCTAAAAGCTTTATTGTAATTGCTACTGTTGTTTCACGTAAAGCTTGAATGAACAAACTAACAGACAGACAATAATAAAAAATATAAATTGATTTCTTATTTGATCCTCTCTCTAATCTAGCTCTCAAGCAATCACAAAATTGAAATCAAGCAATCAATAAAGGCTTCATCGACGACAGAATCATTTTCAGAAATATTACCGATAGACAAAAGGCACGTAGATTAAACGACCAACTTGTGCCGCTTAAATCCGAGCGCGTTCTTCACAAAGGCCGAATATTTTCCAGTCGGCAAGAATTCGGTACCAGCAACAATGGTTAAAGCAGACGTCAGTGCAGATGAGTGTTTTACGACTGGTATTCCTGGATTCTCATCTCTCGCAATTGTTTTAAAGTGAACAAAGCGCCGCGTAATATAGTTAATGTGGTCGCAACCAAGGTCCCGCGGGCTCTCGATGAAACAGACGCTGCAAATTTTATATACCCATTTTGTTTTGTGTGGCCGCGAGGTTGCATTGCGTGTTTATAGTTGTTTTTAACGATCTACATTCATAAAAACGGGATTTCAGTTCACTGCTCGGCGACAAATATATACGTCGGATCATCAGTGGAAATAGCTGTGATATATTAGATTGGGAAAGTCAGGTTAATTACCTGGGTGGAATCGGAGATCACGCTGCAATCGTAATTTTTTATGGGTAGATTTGTTATTGACCCGTACAATAGACAATGACGCATGGCAAGTGTCAGTGAATCTGTGGATGACGTGTGACATTTAAAGAGTTAGTCTATGACGGTGGGATGTCTAGACAGTCATTTGAGAGAGAAGCCACTCTTTTTGGAGGCACTATTGCGTACGCACGCATCCCTGAGATCACCGCGTTTCTAGTCTGCTATTATTTAATTGTGTTCTTATTTCGAGTCTAACCTACAAATGATTGACCACGAGAACAAAGGTGATGATCGGGAAGAGCTCAAACCGACATATACATGCTGAATCATATCTCTTTATTTTCAGTATATTATCTCGTGCATTTAATGTGATATATTTACTGTAGGCATTAATCAAACTATGTAAATTTACGCAATTAATGGTTTATCAATGCCTCTGGTGTGTCGTATGCGAACATAAAATTGTGTTCTATTTAAATACGTTTTCTAAAATCAGAGACAAACCCGTTGATTCATTTCAAGTCAACCGACTTTGTTGATACTACCTCTAACCACTAATCATAAAAGAACGCGCTGATACATCTCCTATCTTCTCTTTCCCGGCTTCTTCTTACACTCAACCCCCCCTTTATCTCCCTAATTATAGTGGAAATTTATATCCCTAATCCGTAAACCATATATTAAAAAAAACATTTCTATGATGCTTCTTGGAACAGGCTTCATTTGACAAGTAGTTAACAAGTTTTAACTTTTCATGATAATATTTCACTTTAGCTAATCACCAGGACCGAGTCATGAGACTGAGTCCTAATGACAACACTATTCGTTAAAAGTGAAATAAAACTAATTTAAACTTGAATAACGGTGATTTCGGATAAAACTTTACAAACAACTTTCGTTCAAAACAAGCACAAACAAAACAATAACTGCAAACAATACAAGCAAGTAAAATTACATAACCTGAACTCGTTCTCGAAATTTCTTTCGGCTTGTTATCTGTTTACGTAAATCTGTTTTATGTACGTACGCGAACGAAACTCAAATAATTTCATTAATAACTGTTATTATTTTCTGATTTTCTTTGGAATCGTTAGTTGGTCGGCCCCTTTGAATGTGACTGAGGAAACAGCAGAGCACAAGTCCACGGTCTTCCCGCATTGTAGGGGTGGTATCGTCTCCTCGTCGCTCAAACCAGTACCGATTCTTCGCTGCCGAGCATCTTAGCTGCAATACTATACGCTGGACAAAAGACCTTTTATGAAGCCGTCGTGGCCTAAAGGATAAGACGTCCGGTGCATTCGTATGTAGCGATGCACCAGTGTTCGAATCCCGCAGGCGCGTACCAATTTTTCTAATGAAGTACGTACTCAACAAATGTTCACGATTGACTTCCACGGTGAAGGAATAACATCGTGTAATAAAAATCAAACCAAAAAATCAAGCAAAATTATAATTTGCGTAATCACTGGTGGTAGGACTTCTTGGGAGTCCGCACGGGTAGGTACCACCACCCCGCCTATTTCCGCCGTGAAGCAGTCATGCGTTTCGGTTCGAAGGGTGGGGTAGCCGTTGTAACTATACTGAGACCTTAGAACTCATATTTCAAGGTGGGTGGCGCATTTACGTTGTAGATGTCTATGGGCTCCAGTAACCACTTAACACCAGGTGGGCTGTGAGCTCGTCCACCCATCTAAGCAATAAAAAAATAAAAAGCTGTTATATTTTCTGTTCTGAATTTAAATAATGTAGGTATATTTACATAAAATAAAAGCAATAATAAAAAAAATATTTGAATCCTGGATCCTAAATGCTCGAAATCCTTCCAGTTTGCCTATTAGGGGACCGTCGTTGAAGAGGCAAAATGACCACTTATAAGCAATACAAGTGTCTTGCAAAAGAGTAACCTTGGCCTAGTGGAGTACCTTGGGGGCAAACGTTAGTGTTGCCGACTAGGAGCTTCAGCTAGTCCATCACCACCTTGGTGGTCGTAACGGAGATTACTACCAGGTCAACGACCCGTGAGGCTATGATGGCAAGGAGAGCTCAGTTTGCTTTTAGCCTAGTTCAGTTGAGTTTTGTTTCATCCCAGGCTCGGACACCGATTGCTTAGTCGATTTAATTCCTTCATACTCCGCCTATCAAACCCAACGTGTAGACGGAAGTCGTCGATTTCCTTTTCATGCAAAAAAGTTCGCGACCGGTCTGGTGCTGTAGGCTGCATAATCGTTATTATTTGAAAATGATAATAATAATATTATTATATTGAACTTTACGGGCCTGGCGTAATCTAGAAACTCGTATTTATATAAAGCACGTAAGGTAGAATTAGCTATGAAGACTTATTATTGATTTAATCGAAATATACACTAACAAATTTAGAACTTAAAATATATATGCAAAATAAAATGAATCTTAAGATTACAACATTAATATGAAAAATTTATTCCTTATAGATATTTTATAACAATATCATTTTGTAATGCTTTAAATAATCGTAAAGAGCAAAGCCCATTTAGATGATGCAGATAGGTGTGTGCATTTTTTTCATTTACTTCTTCAAACGATACACTTTTTTTGTTCTATTCTTCTGTACTTTTTTTTACCACTTCGTCTGTTCACATTTCGCATAATATTTTATTCGCATGTACATGGCGCACAACCATTACTAACGCTATTTATTTAACACAATGATTAAAGTTGTATCAAAGGCAAAGAAAATGTCCCTTACTATAAATTAGTAAAAGAAGCATTATTCAGATACATGTTTCCGAATCCAAAACATCGTTTGACGAAGGTAAGCTTTCTTGAAACGTCCTCAACCCTTTGTCTCCAGGGAATACAATGGACAATCGCTAGCGATGGTTTGAAGATGCGACATGGGACACCCCGGATTACGTGACTAAATTTCAAGCGACTGTTGTGTTTACACCTATGAAAGAAATTGGCGGCATTGTGGTTGAAAGTCGGAGTAGAGTTTCGTGGCATAAACTTTTTGACTTTTCTCATAGACCAGTGAAATTCGGTCTTATTCCACTATTACCAGAACGAAATGTTAAATAAAATACATACATAATAAAATGTTGAATTTATTTTAGGGTAAAATGTAACTACGAGTATTACTAGACTGTCACTAATACAAAGAAAACGAACCAATAAGATATGTTATAAAGTCACATCTTCAATATCATATTATGATAGAGATTTTGATTAGGAACAATGACGAAAGAAGTATAGCAGAGTATAGTAGACTAATATAGACACGATATAAAACACGACTAATTATTGAGTACGAGTTCTGTCGCGGTAGTTAATACCGCCGAAACGACTGCAACAATAATTACGTGTACGGAGTCATCATCATCATCATCATCATCATCATCATCATCATCAGCTTTTATCTGCCTACTGCTGGACATAGGCCTTCCCCAATGCCTTCCACATAATGCGGTCCTCCGACTTCCGCATCCAACGACTTCCCGCCGTGCGCACTAAGTCGTCAGTCCACCTGGTTGGAGGACGCCCCACGCTCCTGGTACCTATCCTGGTATATATGGTGTACGGAGTGACTACTACAAATGAATGCACGACTTGTTATTGGTGTGACCGCTTTAGACATAGAAATTTTTACCTAAAAATGAATCCCGTAATCACCCTAAAACTAAAGTCAACAACGACGAATTAAAGGTGATATATAGTGGAAGCTGATGATACTCAATCTACCGCTGAGTAATTCATAGTTAGTTAGCATCAAAACCATTTTGGTCCATTTGCGGTGAATTGGGATGGTCAAAAACTTGCCAGTGCGACGAACCCGTTAAGGTATACCTTGCATTGCTTCTGACACAGAAACGAAGGATTTTTGTACCGCTTTGTCACTTGCAATGAAAAATGGATTCATTTTAACAATTGTAAAGGATCATCATATTGGTCAGCCCCTGGTTCAGCACCTAGGTAATGTCTCAAACGAAAAAATACATGGTCACTGTTTGGTGGTCTTAGTTTCATGAAGCTTCAAGAAGCTAACTGATCGCAGCAGATTAAGGGAAATCGTACGGAAGAAACTGATGCACCGAGAGTGTCACGGCCCTCAGTAATAAGAAAAACAGTAATAAGAAAAACAAAAATCAGTTTGGTGGTCTAGTGCCGGTTTAATTCATCACAGTTTCATACCAAAAACCACCGCGCATCACTCCGAGTAGTCTGTGGGGACTCGACACAACGATGGAGAAGGTAGTCAAATTTCCGACCAGCCTTCGTTAATAGCTCGTTCCCGCTGCTCCTACACGACAACACTCGACCTCATGCAGGCACAACAGACAGTCCCTAGTCTACAAGATCTAGGGTTGGAAGTTTTGCGTCATCTACCGTTCCACCGTACTCACCATCATTTCAAACATTCGCAGTTATCTTCTTTATCAACATCATTATTGAATGAACTTGTAGAAATTTGGCGCACTTGCAAGAGCCATGATTATGAGTAGACCGAAGACTGCGATTAGAATATTAGGAACAAACAAGTCTGTCTACTTTCATTTAAATACGTTTATGGGCATTGACCATTAAACTCGATGCCTCGTTCCGACAACATATTCTGAAGTTTTTTTTTTATTGCCCTTGTAGGCAGACGAGCATACGGCCCACCTGATGGTGAGTGGTTACCGTCGCCCATGGACTTCAGCAATGCCAGGGGCAGAGCCAAGCCGCTGCCTACCGCAAAAACCTGCCTAGATAAAATTGTTAAAAAGAATATTTTCTAGAATCGAAGAAGTTTATAAGAAGACAACGGGAACCCATGACTTTCTTGAGAGTATCATAAGGATTCCTCGAGATTTGACTACTTGCGAAAACTATATTTTTTTATTTTGTGATTTTACACACCCTTAAGAAGCGTAATACACTAATTCAGGTACTGAACTTATGAATCGTTAGGAATAAGATAACTTGGAACATAATTGTGGATACCAAGTGGAGTGCCAGCAATTGGCAACATATTTTATTAAACATATAATATAAATGAACAAATAATATACTAGTCAGATGTAGTTATATATAAGCATCAAAATAATAATAAAATAAAAAGAAATATTTTTATTATAATACAAATTTAGTGCAAAAATAATTAAGTAGATTATAGAAGATTGTAAATGTTATGTCTATCAACACCCCATAAATAAAACACTTTCACAGGACCGAAATAAATAACTGTTCCTAGAGTTTTTTCGTCGGTTCTGGTCAATGAGTCAGCGGTCAAAGTCAGTCTTCAAGCCCCGTCTCTCCGAATGCGACACGCTACACACTACACCTTAACTTATTGTGTTCCTTTTTTACGTTTTTTTACTTTTTATAGTAGTTTTGTCTTTCAATTATTAAGCCTGTGTGTGGATGTGTGTTAATTTGTTCTGCACTATCTTGGTATTAACTTTTAAAACCATGCAGTTAAATTAGATCAAGTAAATGTGAACGAAGGCCCTTTCTATTTCTTGTGCTATGGTTTTATTTTATTTAAGTTTCTACTTTATTTTCTGTTCGTGCTACGTTCTCAAGATATACGTCTCACTACATTCAATAGATTAAAATCAAATTACGATTAAATCTAAACGCGAACCCTAATTCAATTCGTTGGGCATGATGGAGAATGATTCGAGTTTCGCACGGGGCGTTTGGTTCACAGCTAACGTCATGAAAAGTGTCAATCACGGATGTTTTCGAATAGCAAAACCGATTATCGGGCATATTAAGTCGTTTATTGTTATCGACAGCGGCCTCCGCTCCAACCGACCGTGAATCAGATTAGGGACATCATAATATACCCATATTTTGGCGTCAGCTGCACACATCGTCTGCACAACTTTTTTGTCTGATTTTCCATTAAATTGTGCTATACAACAAATTTCCGCCTTGAGAATGTCTACATCCCTCAGCTTTTTCCAACTTGGGTTAATGTAAATTAAAAGACACAGCACAGTAATTGGTAAATTTAAAAACGTAATATTTATTATTATCTATACCAATTTTAAATTGAGTTGGTAGCTAGCAGTTCCATAATTGTGAAAATAAATTAAATGTAAGATCTAAGTATCTAAGATTTATCAGATATGTTAATAACATTGGTTCTAGAAAGAAAAAAGTTTTCAATAAATAATCAAGCTAACAAGCAGAAGTGGCAGTAACCCAGTTACATAAATGCTGATATGCCGAAAATATTTGAACAGGACAGATGAGTTTTTTATTCAAGATCGTGAGCATTAAATTTCCAGACTGGATCATGCGTTTATTTAACTATATATAAAAGGGACACTAGAATGAGTATGTTCTTTTTTTTTCCTACCTAAGCTGGATAGCCTTGAGAAGCTACGTCAGCGTAATCGTGCGAGTAGGTGAGCTCATGGGGCTCAAACGTGACGTTGTTGCTAGTACATGAATCCTAGTAAGAGCCGTGCTTCGCAGAATCTACCACCGGATCGGAAACGCGACCCACTGAGAAGATCCGGCGAGAAACTCGATGAGCTAATGAGTATGAGAAGAGACTAACTGGATATTAAGAAAGATTTGCATCGAGCAATGGAGTACCATAGAACAAATATGATATGCAAGTGCGCCAATGAACATTGAAAACATTTAGTCCACCTCATGAAACCTAAATGAAATAAATAGTACACTGGCACATAATTATAGTAATGAAATTCGTAGCAGTTCTAATTACAAGGGTGAAACCTTGAATGATGGGTCGGGTTAAGTTAAAAGGGATGAATAAGTTCTGAGCAGTTCTTTGGTAGGAAAGCGAAGTATGCACAAACGATAATCCCACTCTGTCATTAGCAAGGCTGATGTTTTACTAAAGTTGTCCAAGCGTTGTGTACATTACTGAATGGCTATTGCATGAAAGGCCCGCTAGCTGAATTAGACCCAAAATAAATATTAACCGTACAGTTTTAAGTGAAATTTCGTGTTTGTATCTAAATGACTGATTCGAACTTTTGCGAATTTACATTTACGTTTTATTATTTTAATTGTGGCTTCTCCTCTTGATATTTATTTGCGGATAGATTTTCATTGAAATAATTGATTTAATCTTATTTTTGGTTTCGACAGTTTCTAGTTTATTAATTTAAAAACCTGTGAATTCTGTTTCATACATTTTATTTTATTATTTTAAAAGCAACAACGACAATAAGATTGCAAAGTTTTATGCTAAAAGAGCTTATAATAATATGATGACAGTCTATTCATTAAGATTCGAACCCTGTCTCTGCGAGTTACCGAAATTGGTTGGTTACCAGTTGGGTGGACAGCGCAACAAAATTATCAAAGCGTTTTATGAAGTTTCCGCGAACAGACAAAGAAGTTATTTCAAGGAAAGATGCACAAGAAACTAATAGTTTGTCACTCCAATCGAAGTGTTGTACATAAAATTATTCGTACTTTGGTTGAAATGAAGTGTTGCTTGTTAAGTATGTAGTAACTTTTCAAGTTTAAAGTATTACATAACTTTCTAAATCATTGAGCCACGACTCGAAAAAAAATGTCTCATGTTTGGATTGATACCATACTTACAGCATAGATATATACGGTAAGTAAAATTTATTATAAGTCTTAATTGATAGAAATATGGATTTTTTTGCGATTTAATTTGGGCGGTAAAAAAATATTTAACAAATTTAAATGGCTGGAAACACCAATATATGTATAATGTTATGTAGAATTCTTCACCCTACAACTTATTAAACAGAATACAGGAGAAATTCGTGTATTAAGTACAACTGTATTAAAATCTTCACTCTCAACTCATTGTAGGGAGGGCAATGAAACAAAAGGGGCTAGCTTTCTCACTTTCACGCACAGAAATTAATAATTCTGTCTCAACCGACACCATGTACCCTTGAAAGCGTCTCAGCTTTGAATGTGTTCGTGACACTCGCATTACACATTCATGTCTTTGTGTGTTTATTTGTCAACGCGTTACAAGTCATGATTCGAGATAATCATGACTTACTTAATGCTGGATTACAATAATACCTGTACCTTTCAGAGCTCATCTGTTCAACTCCTCTAAATTATAGTATAGTACGTAATTGAAAATTTATTGCTATTTAATAATTTGAAATAATCGTGTACTAATACAATACCTTTAATAATACCATCCATTCCATTGCGAAGCACAGGATAGCTGTTATCTCAACTCAATTATGATACGGAACTTGTACCTCAATGTGATAATCACGTGGCTATACCTAGGAATCGCTTAAGACTAGGTAACTATTTATGCTAGTTATTATTTTCATGAACGTAAAACATTCCTGACAGTTTGATGTAACAAATGGCGGAACGAAGAATTATAACAAATTTAAATTGAATAGCTGAAAGATAGCTTAGAGTTAAACAAAATGAAACTCACCTCGTTTGTGCCTCATATGATATTTGGTCTTAGCGACAGTCCCAGAGCAGCACGGCTGTTCATAATAAAAGTTATAAGAACTATCCACTACGGAAGTCTGTTGCACAGTTTGGGATTCTACTTGGAACCCGAGGCCAATGACCACAAAAACGAGCCACCGAACCACACACAATACACCGATAGTCCGAAAAACTTGAAACATTGTCACCAGCGTCGCTCACACACTTAAGAGTTGATTTAGTTAAAGTAGTTGATTTTGAACATTGCACTTCTGTAATAAAAATAAAACTATATCAGCGTTGAAATTTAATGTAATTACCCAGTATCCAACTCCAGCGTTATATAAATATAGTAAATATGAAATAGTAAACAAAAAAGTTTTTTGATTGTTAGACAGATCGCTTAGGCCTAGATTTTAGGCCTAAAGTCTGAATGAAGGACAACGCGACGGACCGCGTCGATCGCAGAACAATTTGACGTGATATTTCACTTGTAAACTTAATAATAATTATATATTAATTGAATTATAATAATAAATATATGGATCGTAAGTACGCAGATTATTTTAGTGTTTAAACAATATATTTAAGTAAAGATAAAATTTAATCAATTCAATTTAAATTATTGTAGATACAATATATTAATAAATTGTATCCACCAAAAGGAAAGAGGATTTCATGTAAGTATTAATTAGAACATACAACCCCATTGATCTCGAATTACTACAACTGCTGCCTAGTAAACATCTATATAAGTATACAGTAGTAGTATCTGCAACTTATTTTTGGGTTCGATTTCCCTTTACCGCCTAACTTTCCCATACTTTTCACCAGCACAGATGGATATCAATGACCCATCTATTTCTATATCGATTTAATCACGTACGAGTATTTTAGCTTGATGGCGCCACTAATTCAATTAATTGAGTCTTCAGTCTAATAGCTCAGATTGACAAAGTATCTGTTCATATACGCAAATAATAATCCAATGAAATTAAAATTAACTCAAAAGCAATTTAAAAACGACAATTCAGTCGTGTATTGTAAATATATTTACATGTGTATAATATAGACGGTATTTGTCATGGGCAGTTAGAACAACGATCAGTAATAAAATCAAATGCTCTTTTTAACTTGATTTATGGGAACTCGCGTAATCGAAAACGAAAAAAAATCCTAACAAAGCAAATTTAGCAACAAACACCACATCGCATTTGTGCTCTGAGAACAGTAACATAATGATACCAATAAAAAGAAATTACGGGGAAGTAAAAAACGTCACATGCGCCTGTTCAACAATAAAAAAATACAATTTTTCCTTGTTGAGCTTACATTAAAAACACCATGTTGTGGGGTTATATAATGACAGCGAAGACCATTAGCCGACCCGATGGCATTAAACACACCTCATGTAATGGAAACCGTTTGCTCGTATGCAGTATAGCGGCTACCCTTTGCCAAAGTATTATTAGGTTTTAATTGTCCAGTTCTGTATCATACTGACGACAACTAGATATAGTTTTTTTTTTGACAAGTTCTACATTTCTCAAAACCATTATAGCTATTGAAGTTTACTTTCGCAACTTATTAATATGCTGAGTACTGAATTTAATTTATACCTCCAGTTTTGATTTTTTTGTCATTCTTAAATGACTTTTGATGGGACCGAATCTTTTGAAATAATTATTATTTCTCAAAGCTGCTTGGGTACCCATGTCTAAGTTTATATATTTTTTTATCGCCATTGATCATCAGCGGCTTTGGAGTACCCCTCCGAGGCGATTACCCAGGATATCAATGAATAAGTAAATAAACGTCTTCTACTAAATTAAACTCCGATCTATAAGGTTGGTGCCTTCGTCATGTGTCCGCTATCATTCGGTGAATGCGGTCAGGGATCGCCCCTCGCAATAGTCCACAGATGAATTAAATAGATAATAATATGTGGGGCTATCAAAAAAGAAACATGACTGTCTTGGTATACGAAGGTAAATTTTAAATTCAACATTTTGATAGCACTTCTTCCACATTCTTCTTATAATCAAACGTAGCTTTTTTGTTAAAATAACAAAAATAATAGGGCGGTATTTAAAGAAGAATCAGATTAAAATAGGATTTTTTTTGCCATTGTAGGCGATATTCAGCCTAACGGTAGCTAATCACCATCGCTCAAGGAGACCAGCAGTTTCAGAGACATAGCCAAGCCACTGCTAGCTCCTGAAGACTTTCTTCAAATCTCGTTTGAAAAAGGATATAATATAGAGCTCGGGAAACTTCATGGAGGGTAATTCATTTCTAAGCCAAATAGTGCGTAGCAGAAAATATCTTAACAAACACACTGTCAGAGTTTAATGATTCCGGATGGTTAGGTTGAACGCTGTTCGGCTGGCGGGCGGTGGTATGGTGAAAAATTAGAGATTCAAAAATATCTTCAAATAATTCTGTAGGTCACTTCCCATAGAAACACGGTACAAAACCCAAAGAGAATCAAAGACCCTTCTTAGACCCTGCTCCAAATGATCCGTAAAAACGGGATTATCGATAAACCAAAAAAACCTTCTATGGTGTGGAGCCAATTGGAGGTAGTTGGTATTTGAGAGCCACATCTTGCAGTACTTCACGCGAGGCCAAACTTGAGCTTTGTTAAACAAAAACCTTTCAGCATACGAGTATTATATCTTTCTGTATTTAATGTTAAGTCTATATTGTCTGCTATCCTATTTCTAATGGAAATTAGTCCTCGAATCTTTTCTCAGTCCTCGAATATTCCTTAAATCATCTTTTTTGACATTTACTTCTATTCAATAAAAAAATATTTTATCAAAGTTATAACTTCGACAGAATTCACATAAAATCAATTATACGCATGCGGTGCACCTACATCAATATAATTTTACTGTACAAGTTTTAAATAATATTTCTACTTTTAAAATTTAATCACGCAGAACATCTCCCGTGACATAAAATAAGCTTAGTAGATTGTCATAAGTGGGGAAGGGGTTTCAAATTTTATTTCAAATGATTAATGATCGGTTAAGAGAGCTCGAGCGATTTTTATTCATTGACAGTTATATTCTTTGGAATAAATGTACGAAATCTCCCCTTTCCGTATAAACATTTTAAATTCTTCTGTAAAGTGTATTTTTATCCTTTGAGATTACTAGGATATTTGATTGAAAGAAATGAAAAATGATGGTAACATTGTTGGGGAACAACGTTAAATAGGTAGTCACATTGCTATTATTATTGTAAAACATTCTCACGTGTAGATCTCACAGGCCGGTAGTGCCCTCTCGAAAAAAACTGGTCATGGCATTTTCAACAATACGAACCGGTTTCATAATGATGTCTTCATTATGAGTTGATTCATTGCTCGGACATTTCCTCTTGATATCCGATTTTATCTCTCAACCTATTACTTTACGAACAACGTAATGTTCCCTTTATTCGTTTCAATGCAGCTTCGGAGATCGTCACGTTCCAAGAAAAAATATATTTGATACACATTTTGACTTGAACGCGCTGTTAACGGACGAAATTCGAGATTTCTGGAAATATTAATTTCATCGCGAGCTTTAAACGGATTTTAATCTTCCTTAATATCTTTCGATCTCATTTCGCGATACAATTACACCGTTACTGCTGCCCATCGCACGACAGACTGTTCATTATGAGCGAAGAATGTTAAGAAATTTCATCCCACAACCCATTGAAGCAACCCTCCCAATTGTGCGAAGGTGTTCCAATTGAATGGTAGGTGGAATGGGGGTACGATTATAATGAAATTTCGACACGATAAAGACCAGTGAGCCTCGTAACACAATACTTGATGTTTCCTCCTCGACCCGTATCCATGTCACGTCATTAAATCGCGTAAAAATATCTGCCGACACATCTTAGTTAAGTAAATTAACGTTCGCACGTTTTGTTATTATTCCGAGGGTTTAGTTACTAGTTTTAATTGTAGATGATTTGTTGAATGCGGCTTAAGGGTCTGGCTCTAATGGCATTCTATAAGTATTTGAAACAGGCTCGTATTAAATAGAAAACTCGCGGTAGTCCTGTTTGTAAGACCAAGCATAATTTCACTATTTGGCTTTACAAACCTTTTCAGACTAATCATAATTTTCGAACGCAATCACGCGCCAAAATGTTTTATTAAAACTGCAAGTTTTATGAAGATTTAGGGCTACATTCGAAATATCTGAGTAGTAGTTTTCTAGAATCCATACATGTTATGGTTCATAAAATATTCGTATGCGCAAGTTTCTTGTACATCTGTTGAAGGCAAAACGTACTTTTTATAGGCAAAAACTTTATTATGATTCATGATACACGCACTGCAGATAAATAATGTTAAACATGATTCAAGTATTGTGTGTTTTTACTAGTTTCACATAGTATATAAAGCATTTAGTGAATCTTTTGTTTTATAGACATGTATTTTATAAGGTTCAATTGCCAAATGAAAATTACAAACGAAATCCTCACAAGTTCATTATATCTATTTTTTCGTTTGTAAAATTTTCTTTACTCGAAAAATGTAAAGTATTTGAATCTTGTCTTATACCATTAAACGAGCAATTCTTGTATGTAATGTGAATCTCGGGAACGGCTCCAACGATTTTCATAAAGTTTAGTATACAGGGGATTTCGGGGGCGATAAATCGATCTAGCGACGATTTTTTTTCAGAAAATGTTGTTTTATTCGTGTTTTCAATAATCAACTTTATAACTCTTCCCGAAATCTATTGGCGAATAATAATACTATTTTTCTTAATTGAGGGCAACCAACCGCTTTAAAGACCCAACAAGATGGCGTTATCAAAAAAAAAAAACCGGTCATCATCTAGTGTAATTTATACGGTGTAATAAATGAATCTCCACATAATCATTTACCTAAAATACCGGAAAAAGTATTTACTGATGGATGAAAAACATTTAGAATGAATTCACATACGTTATAAGTTAAAACAAGATTGTAGATATTTAGTACAATTGTCTATTCTGTGTCTCAATCATTATTATTTATTTTGGTAGCAATTGACGAGCTTTACTATTATTAATAATTAATCCTAAATATAAAATTATTCTAGATCTTGAGGTGCCAACTAGGACTTCAAAGCGCCTTCATGTCTGCCGATCGTGCAAACACATTGTGATGGGCTCCAGTATTCATCCAACGTCAATAACATACTATAACTATGTACAACGCCATACACACTTTATACATGACATGAATGAAGATATGAATATGAAAAGATATGAAGATGCTATCAACATTTCAAAAATAGATTTTTGTACATTATGGTCTTATAAACAGCAAAATAGCAACATTGACTATATTAACATAATATACGGCCAGAAAAATTCTGAAAGTTGGAAAATATTTGAAATTACCCAATTTCGTGATAATTGAGATAAGTAACTTTGGTAAAAAAGAATTTATAATAAATAAATAATAACGATAACTAAGATATTAAATAATTTTTTTATAAAAATTCGCCCCTTACATAGTATTTATTGATTTATTTAACTGTATTTTTCGTAGAGATCAAAACTGTAGAATTGCTATTAGGAATCACTAATTATGAATAAAAATGTGTCTATGATCATAAAAGGATTTATCAGACAAGATCGAATACAGTCACGGGGCATTCGTTCAGATTAATTAATATAGTTTTGTAATGTAAGTTCTTTAAGACATTATCGGGGTCAACAAATTTTATTGGAAATTAAACCACCACGTTTTTGTGGGGTGCTTGATTGCTGGCTGCAGATGGCTTCACCACGATTTATCTCAAACTATTCAGAACAATAAAAACTGTGCTAAAATGAGTCATATTCATTTATTTGAATTTCAAAGATATTTTTTTATTTGTATTATGTTATGTTTATTTATGTTAAAGATATAAAAACACACATAATGAACATTATTAAGACACATTTTTATGAAGGGAATCTAAAATCTAATAATTCTTTGTTTCATAATTAGACGACTACAAAAATTATTTAAAAAGAGCTTTCGGATTTTTTGCTAACTAGGTTCGTCTATTTTTATGGCCTATTTATACCTTTTGTTAATTTAAAAACGAATTGGGACTTTTTTTTTATGAAAGTTCTTCCCGAAAATGAATAATATACCATATTCACTATGTGTATTGTTTCCAGAATGGGTTCGAGAACTACAAATATTAATTTATTCAATTAACCAAGACGGATTACAGGGACGAGATTATACGAGGGCCAACACGATAAGTTATTAATACTGTTCGGTTACACAAACCTCAAGTCTAATTAGTTTCTGTGGCACAATATCAATTAAATGATAGTAACTCAGCTATTGGGCACACCACACAGCAAGCTCAAGAAATATATGACGAGAAACCAAAGAATGTAAGTACGGCTTGACAAATAATCGCCAATAACCAAATAGCAATATATTTAGCATAGCATTTACTGGTGGTAGGACCTCTTGTGAGTCCACACGGGTAGGTACCACTACCCCGTCTATTTCTGCCGTGAAGCAGTAATGCGTTTCGGTTTGAAGGGTGAGGCAGTCGTTGTAACTATACTGAGACCTTATAGCTCAAGGTGGGTTTGCGCATTTACGTTGCAGATGTCTATGGGCTCCAGTAACCACTTAACACCAGGTGGGCTGTGAGCTCGTCTACCCATCTAAGTAGTAAAATATATATATATTCGTCAATTTCCACCTTCAAAATTAACAGGAGGTTCAGAGTTGGATTGTTAACGTGAAGTCTATATAAAACTTGATTTGTTTTTGATAACCAAACTATTTTGAGCAGCACATATTTCAAATTTAAGACAGAGTTATCGCGTTTTGATTAGATTATTTTTTTTGTTACACCTATATCACAAACATAACCAAACTTATTACGAGGGGAAAATGGTTTCAATAACCGAATACCTCCCGTGACCGCTACTCAAGGGAGATAGCAGAACACTGGATTCAAACCACGTACGAATACACGTAAACGTCTGCCTCCGCTATTATTGATACAAATAGAGATATCAATTGTTTTGGACAAGGAGAAACAACTGTGTGGCAATGATAGTAATTCTCCGGACGGGATCTAAGGGGCCTTTATAGCCGCTTTGATATCTGTGGGGCAAACTTGGTGTGTTATAGAATGAGATTTTTACGGAGTTCGGGTCGGTCGTAATGCTATTGACCTTTCTGATTGAGTTAAAGTCACACACTAGAAGCATTGGGTTTCATTAATTTATCTAGCCTAAAATAATCTTTGTTAAGCATAAGTATATAAATAAAAATATACATAATATAAATTAATATTCTGTTGTGAATGTTTTAATATGTAGTAGAATTTGTAATTCAAATGTTTCGTTTTTGTATAAAATATTTATATGTGATTTAACAATGCTGTACCTATACTAATATTATAAAGCTGAAGAGTTTGTTTGTTTGGTTGCACGCGTTAACCTCAGGAACTACTAGTCCGATTAGAAAAAAATCTTTGCTAGATAGCCCATTTATTGAGCAAGGCTTATAGGCAGTATATTCAAAAATATTTTCACTTTCTACGTAAATGAAGTCGCGTGTAAAATTTAGCGTTATCCCAAAGTAATTATTCCACGCGGACGAAGTCGCGGGCAAAAGCTAGTGTATTAATATAACTTTGATGTTTTTAGCTGAAAGTCAAAGGCAAGCTATTGAAAACAATTTTTTTAACCTTTTTGACTTTTGAAGCTTGAACGGGCTTTTTAGACTTTAAAAATAGAAACAACCGTAATCGTTTTTCTAACTCTATTTTAGATATATCGATTTGGCTCTGTCCCTACTTTATTGCCTACATTTGTGAGCCTACGCTCAAAAAGGAAGCCTGAACTTTAAGCGTTAAAGATGAACTTTTTTAACACGTTTTTATCTTGGTATTCATGTTTATAACGGAATATTTAAAAGTAATTTTCACAAACTTCAAGACGACCGAATAATTTAATAATTTACGCACGCATTAAGGATCGATGAAACAGTCGATCTAATATCCTAACCAATTTCAATAAACGGGATAAGAAATAATTAAATAAAAAATTGTTACTTCGATTTGCTATTTAAGAGTACTTTTCATTTTTAAACTACACATATTTTTTTCCTTTCAAATTAAATGTGTTCAACATTTACTGTATTAAAATAATATTTTTAGGCTATATTTTTTCTGTGAAAAAATGAGCTTACTACCCACCGACACACCCCCACAGTACAAGTAGGGTAGAGTAACTATCGTCTTTCCTATTTCTGGTTTAATCATCCTATTTTAAGGTGGAAGGTAATAGGATATAATTAGGTCTTAAGACTCCTGTCTAGCCCGTGTAGTAATAGAATGGTGGGTCTAGTCCGTGGAGTCCGATCACAGCTTTACATTAACTGTGGTTCATTCATCTATCTACGTACATAAATAAATAAACAAAAACACTCTTGGGTAAAAAAAGGACCCAAGTTTTCCTAATAACTAAAAGGATAGATTATTGTAGCTATTGGTTTGACAACGAAAGTAAGTAATATTCTTATTGGAAGTAATCAGCTTAACTGTAGGTCTAAGAACAAAAATGTTTTTGAAGATAATATTATATTATACTGGAACTTTTTAATTGTTTTTTTTTTCTTAGCCATTTATAACAAGGCTTCCGAAGTCGATCTTGAGGATAGAGCGAAGTAGAGGAGACTGAACACAGCAAAATGTAGGACTAGGACATCTTATAGACGGCAAGCAAAAAATAATTACATTTGATATGTAACTAAATCTCAATTATTATTATTTTCGGTTTTGGTGAGTCGTTGACATAATTAAGTCTACTTAATCTTAATCTCGCGTTTATAATTTTCGACACTTATAATATTTTACAGTTTTTTGTGGTTACGGACGACTAAAGTGAATAGGTATTCATTGCCATTCGTATATATTCGTATATCAGAAATTATTAAAGAAAAATATATACATATGTTTATATTCTATGCGAAATGCCGGAGGTAGTAAAATTTTTTTTAATTGCCCTTTTATGCAGACGAGCATACGGCCCACTTGATGGTGAGTGGTTACCGTCGCCCATGGACTTCAGCAATGCCAGGGGCAGAGCCAAGCCGCTGCCTACCGATTATTGATTAAATCCTTCAATTTAAAGATTAAGCTCTAAAAGTCGTTTAGTTCGTTTCAATTCTTGGCTGTATCAAATTGAAATTTAAGTATTTGACATGTTAAGTACATAGTTATAGCGTAAGTTTTTTCAGAGTAGCTGACAATCACTCGATAAAAACATAAATGAGCAGCTTCCTATAATCCTCCATTTATTTACCTACGCTTTATCGTCGCTTGGATACGTATGATTATTCTGTATGATTTTCTCTGAACTGTATTTTAAATTCAATTCAATATTATTGTACCTATCATTAGAGTCATCTTTCAACGTATGATTTCGTTAGATATTTTTCTATTATATCCGTATATATTATTTTACTTACAAACATATTATTTCTTTTATTATTATTCCTCGATAATTTCTTTTACGAAATCATGTTTTTTTGGAAAACTTGTTAACGCATTCTTGTTTGTCTCTCAGGTTGTGTTTACTTGGCTTAGATTCAACAGAACTAATTTTAAGGGGGCTCCCATTGACGGGTAAAATACTACTAAATACTACGATGCCATAAACGAAAAAAATATTAGAAATTTGAGCCCAATTTTAAAGATTTCTTATATGCGTAATTACCAAAAAATTACATAACTTGGAAAGTACATACTCTTTTAAATAATGTATTTAAGTTTATTAATATTTTTGAAATGATTTTCGTTTTGATTTTAGCATTCCGATCCTATACGATTTATGAAAACCCGAATAGAAAAAATCAAAACTATGAAGGGTAAATTGTATATACCTACACTGCTATTAAAATTTTTGTGTACCAAACGTTTCCTATGCGTTCGTGTACCTAGTCGGAGTTCTATTTATATTCTAAGTTTATTGAACTCGTCAAGACGATTCCTAAGATGAAACGATCAAGTTGTTGATTATACAAAAAATGTGACAGATTGACTCATTTCTGTCATTAAAAATCCAACGTTTTTACTACCATGTTTATTCTGTCGTTAATTTATAACATTGCTCACTGGTTTTTATTTGAAATGAATCTATACATCTCATTTGATATTTTTCATTCGTATTATCTTTAATCAGATTGGTATTAAGTTTTCTTTATGATGCACGTCAAATTCTATGTGTATATGATTTAAATTTTCAAAAGATCAAAGATTTTTCGTATACAAAAGTTTAATATAAACCTTCGAACATAAATGGTATATAACGCTGGAGTTGAAACTGATGCACAATGGCCTACACAAGAATACGTGAACCAACCTCCTGTGTAGTCCGTTGAACCAAACACGTTGCAGTTTCACAGATAAAAAATAAACAACACAATTATTCGTCGAGAAATTAACACTTTATTAAGGAGCTATTCATTTAATGTAACCTTTGATTATGTATTACAAATTTCATGTGTACTTAGAAAACAAGTTTTAAGAGTCGTAGACTAACGAAGAAGTTAGATACGAGAATCTTACACGCATCCGTCCAGCGTGCCGGCCGGCGCACAACTAGCTCTCTGGTCTCATTCGGCTCATTCCGAACAAAACTTTTTAAGTCATGGAGATGGCAAAGCTATGTCGCGCCTCTACAACTCACGCACACAATCACGTCCAACACCCTATGCACAAACACGAAAGCGAGCTTCCAAGTTCACTAAATAAACGAACACTAACACAAGCGTACACCAACATCGTCTATCCCCTGTTCGTGAGACGCTAAAACGAGACACGTATATCAACAATCTATTTAAATGAAGGAGTGGGAGCGAGACAGGAATACCGCATCAGATGTATATCATTTTACGCAGGTAAGTACCGAAAATGTTGGTGAGTATGATTGAGACGGAAGATATATTCGGCTTATCGAAAGCCAGTCGGGCGGGAGAGGGACAGAAACTGATCGAGTCACCCACTGTGCATTCCTTCCTGATACCGGCGCGCCGTCGTACCTTTCGATCGTTCAAGTGGCAGATGAAGCTCTCAGGGTTGCCATTTCGATCTTTCAGCACTACAGATTTCCATTAATGAATGACCTCAACCTTAAAATGTAAAATGTATAAAAAACATAATAATATACTTATCACTTTAATAAAAAAAATAGTAAAATTTTGAGATACATAACACCTATAAAGACTTCATATGACTATTCAATGGAAACAAAAAAAAGTTTGAAATAATAAATAAGCGAAAAATGTCACAACAAAGTACTAGCCATAAAATAATGTCTCATCACTCATGCTATTTAATTCAAAAGGCATCTGAGGCAGCCCTACGTCAAGATGTCACAAAGTAGCAGGTAGCGGTGCTAGTACTAACGTGTGCCGCTAAATTTAGGGTATTTTTTGCATGTTTCGTCTCGGGATATTTTCTTTTTGTGTCTACGATGAAGACATCTGCTTCTAAACATTTTGTGTGTGCTGTTGAATGTCGAGTCATAATAGTATTTAATTAAACGCAGAAAAACAAAGTCCTTTTTGGGTTTGCTTTTTCAAAAATTATTGTGACTACGTGAGATTTGTAAAAAATCTTATGATAAATGTCGCATATGATTTAGCTGTATTTTAAGAAAATACTAAAATGTTATTAAGCTTTATTGTTAACAAAAAAAGCAATCTAAAAAATAAGTAGAAACAGGTAAAGTATACCTTCTCTTCTTCACACTTATTTCTATCTCTTTTAATTTAACACTGCACATGAATGATCCTAAGATTGTACAATTTACTATCTTGCTAATTATTAAGATGCTCACGAAGGATCACACAAACTAACATATATTCGCAATCACTTACGACATAATTTCAATTTACTGTTAGTATAAAAAGTTATTTGAACACCATTTTTTGTAAATGTACCACGGACGGTTGCAGCAACAACAAGTTTCATGGCTTTTTATCTTCTATATATATATAAATGAATTGCTGTTCGTTAGTCTCGCTAAAACTCGAGAACGGCTGGACCGATTTGGCTAATTTTGGTCTTGAATTATTTGTGAAAGTCCATAGAAGGTTTAAATGGTAGATAAATAATATGAAAATGCTCGGAATTAAATAAAAATAACAATTTTGTTTTTCCTTTGATGTGTCCCCCGTCCGACGGATTCGTTTTGTTCGTTTATAAGTTTATTTTATACAAAAGCTTAGGTATTTTATTTATCGATTGAGGCACTACGAAGTCTGCCGGGTCAGCTAGTTTATAATAAAGGTAAACCATAGCAATATAACCAGCTTACAAACGCTATATACCTTTTATTTCACTAGTCTTCAAATATATCCGGAAGGCAGTTCCTCTTAAAGCAAAAGCACGAGTATAATTTAACTTCCAATAGAACAAAATATAGCTTTTTTTTTTCGTTAAGTGTTTTAGTAATACGATCCCATCTAAAAAACCTCCGAGAGCCCTGACGTGTATCGGAGAGCGTCAAGCGAAACACTTCTGCGAAACTGGAGCTGTGCTGCGTCCAATATGACGCTAATACGCTCAGACATCGGATCACAATATACAATTCCTTCCCGTGTAGCGAACACACGAATTAGTGTAGTATTATGTTTACGCCTTTTATTTTTTAACCTTTATCAGACTTCACACGTTATGACGGGCGGACGCTGTATTCGAACATAACGCGGAATCCCGGATTTAGTAACGCTCTGAAATCCTTCGTTCGTTCTATAACGTTATTCAAATCGACGTGGTGATCACTTGAAAGCTGTGCTGGGTGTCATGTGTTTTTGGCAGTTTGACACGGGTACACGTCATTAACTTTTTGATTCAAAAAAATAAATAAACAAAATTTGAGAGAAAGTTCTACCTATAAAACGTTGTTTCGGTAAATGAAACGGCTAATTTTAATATTTTGTGTAATGTTTACTGGTGGTAGGACCTCTTGTGAGTCCGCACAGGTAGGTACCATAACCCTGCCTATTTCTGCCGTGAAACAGTGATGCGTTTCGGTTTGAAGGGTGGGGCAGCCGTTGTAACTATACTGCGACCTTACAACTTATATCTCAAGGTAGGTGGCGAATTATGTTGTAGATGTCTATGGGCTCCAGTAACCACTTAGCCCCAGGTGGGCTGTGAGCTCGTCCGCACATCTAAGCAATAAAAAATAAATAAATAAATTACTACTAAATGAACATATTTTTCAAGTAATTAGTTACGTTTTTAGTGTGTCGCGCTATAGATTCAATTCACGAAACAAACTGCAACATGAAACTTTCGACTCTCTTAACGACAGCGGTGCACGAAACAAAAACAGCAGTTGCACTGAAGCCACTAGTTTGAACAAGTGGTTTACCTCACAAACTGCCAAGTACTGAATTAAGACTTTAGTATTGCAAACATCATTTCACGGATAGCAATTTCCACCGGCATCAGCATAGCAATTACGAGCTGAACTCGAACAAACAATACCAGTCGTTGTTGTGTGACGTCTGTATTTCATCATTTTTGTTTTTGTTTGCTGCTAAGTATTCTCTTTCTAGATTACTATTGAATTCAAAAGTATATACATATATGTCTAGACTTATTCATTTATTTATTAAACAACTGCATACCAATCTTTTTCTAATTGTACCTATCCATCGATTTATTATTTATCGTATGGCATTCGTTTACACTGCGTGGTTATAATTTATATTTACAGTTTGTGAAATAATCGATAGCTTCTTCTGTTACATTTTTGAGATCTTCCATTTGGCCTGCGAATTTCGTTAGTGGGCATTCCATGAAAATGTGGCGTACAGTTTGCTCTGGGCATCCGCATTCACAGCTTTCGTTTTCCGTCCAGTCCCATCTCTTCCAAAGTTGGTTACAGTGACCAACTCCCGTTCTCAGGTGGTTAAGCATTCACCAAATTGGGCGTTTTTCTTTGAAACCAGGTGGGCGGGAGAGTGGATTCAACTCGAACAGTTCAGGTGAGATACATCTGGCTGACCATTCTTTAACCCAGGCCTTTAAGGTTATTTGGTTAAAGCGACATTTCGCTTATTAAGCGAAATTCATCTTTGTAATTAAAGGTCCATTTTATTTGGCATCAGTATCAACAATCCGATGTTTTTGCTCGAACTTCAATTATGTTTACACAATTCAAATAGCTGAACAGGTTTTTTTTTATTCAAGATATTTTTTCCAAATTTTAAGCTTTAAACGGTTCTCCTGTAAAGTTTCAAAAATGTAACTTAAGCCAAAGCCTTTCACCCTCAATATGTATGCGAGTAGTGAATATTAAGACAGTGCCAAGTTATACGTTATTTTGCTTTGACATTAGGACAGATTTTAGTAATTGACTCAGAATAAGGCCAGTAGTTCCGTAAGCGCGAAATAATGACAATACATTGCAGCTTTCCAAGATCAACTAAGTCGCTATTATTTATTTCTGTGAAGAAGCCCGACAATAGCGTACTACGGCTTTGCTGTCAGCGATACAATAAGCTCTTCTTAGTTTATTTTCTAGGAGATACTGAATAAGAAGCCCGATGGATGTCATAAGACTACCTGCTTTAAAATGTGATACAAGAATATGATGGTTCCTTTATATCTCAGCCTATACTGTCTAGTACTTTCTCTCTAGTCTTTTGTATCAAACGGGTATTGTGTTGAGAGACTGACTGGTTCATTATTGTGTTTCTGTTACAGATATTTGTTTATTTAGTTAATACTAGTGGTCTCCCGGTAGTCGAAATTCGACTACAATTAATTGAAATTATAAGTTTGCACACTATTATGATTCTATTGTCAAATACTTCTATAATCACATATTTCGCCAAGACTCCACTTTAGAGAAATATTAATAAAGACAAACAATAATTAATTTATTCTCAATGCGACCACAGACTATAAGCAATAAGAAAAGTTTGAAAATAAACAAAATTAAATATTATGCATGCGTGTGTGTGTCAAATGCATGGTAGTGTGTGTAATGTTTTTTTTATTGATTCAATTTATTTTTTATGCATAATTTAAAAAAATATTAACATTCTGCACTTCTTCTCTATATTCTCTAGAAGTGTGGGTGGTGTGTTAAATTTCATACTCCTACGTCGGCGCAATTTTCGTAAGAAGCGGTACAAAGTTTTTGCTTCACGTATTAATATATAGAATTCGTTAGGTAGACACGCTTTTTATTGCTTAGATGACTAGATGAATTCACCGTCCACCTAATGTTAAGTGGTTACGAGAACTACTTGATATCAAGAACATAAATGCTATCGTTTTATTTTTAATACACGATGTGATTACTTCACTATGGAAGTATTTCGTGAACAATTGTTAAGTACGTATTTTATTCGAAAAATTGGTACCGGCCCGCGGTATTTGAACACCGATGCATCGCTTGAGACGAATACATCAGGCCGCCTTATCTTTTAGGTCACGGTGACCTTAAAAAAGCCGTTCATTGTAATTTCGGTTGTCTTCACAAAATGTACACATTATTAAAATCACTGTTACGTTTTTGCAGCTACAGTTATGACCACAAAAAATAGTATTCGGAACGTAGGGAATAATATCACAAAAACAAAATAACCGTGAGAATAAATTAGAAAAGTACGTTTTGCTAAGCCTTTTTTAGTTCTTTGAATATAATCAGAATGAGCCAACGAATTTTTATGTAGACGTCACGACTAGTACTTACCCGACTAACCGATGGGCGACTTGGAAAAAAGACAAAATAGTCTGGCCCGCAAAGCGTCGACCATTCCGAATATAATAGCAGCAATAACAAAAGTGAGCCTGCTAACCATTGATTTGGATTTTATGTTAGGATAGTACAAAACAAGAGTGCCTTTATTTTGTGCCCGCAAAAGTCTGGTCAGTGCATGTCACTCAAAATACTCGTCGGGCGCAATGCAAAGCTCTCTGGTATTATTGCAGCTCGACACGTGAATATTAAGTGTGTTTCCCATTGTTCCATCTTTTGACGTAGTTATCAGTTTTTCGAAATTCAATGTGAAGCAGAGAGGGATTTTTGGCTAGTATTGACTTTGCTGCTGGTATTATGATTGGTCTTAAAATAACGGTATTATTAATAGATATTTAATTGTTTCTCGTCATCACATCTAAAGATATTTCGAATAATAATAATAAAAATCATTTATTGCCTTTCGCATCATAAAATGAAATACAAATAAAAAAAAAATAAAAAAAGAGAAAAAGGCAAAAGGAGGTGGCTCAGCTATTGCTGTTCAAGGTAGATAAATCGAACAGCGCTGAGTTTCAGTCACCCCCGTTTCCTTTTGGTTCTTTGCGGGAATGAAGACTCGGTACGTGTGTACATACTTAGAATATGGTATAAATTAGTAAAATTAGTAAATTATAAAAATTTAAGAAAAAAACAAAACAATGATCAAATTAAATGGTGAACCCGAATACAAAACATAATAAGCACACAGTAATAACAACCTGTGGGCAGCCTACAACGAAACAACAAATAAAATAAAATAAAATAAAGCACGATAATACTATTACTAATACTGCCAAGCAGCACAACATTTACACTTGTACGTTAAAAAAAAAAAAAAAAAACTTTAATAAAAGGAAGTTTTCACAAGCATGGATTAAACTAGTTACTATAAATACTATAAATTAAATTAGTTAATTAATAAGCTAGTTAATAAGTTAATTAATAAATTAGATAATTAATAAGCTATTAATAAATTAATAAGCTATTAGTTTAATGTTAACTGAACTTCGCTACTTTGAAGTCATCGTGGCCTAAGGGATAAGACGTCCGGTGCATTCGCGTTGAGCGATGCACCGGTGTTCGAATCCCAGGCGGGTACCAATTTTTCTAATGAAATACGTACATAACAAATCTTCACGATTGACTTCCACGGTAAAGGAGTAACATCGTGTAATAAAAATCAAATCCACAAAATTATAATTTGCGCAATTACTGGTGGCAGGATGTCTTGTGAGTCCGCACGGGTAGGTACCACTACCCTGCCTATTTCTGCCGTGAAGCAGTAATGCATTTCGGTTTGAAAGGTGGGGCCATTGTACTGTAAAAACAGAAACCTTAGAACTTATATCTCAAGGTGGGTGCGCATTTACGTTGTAGATGTTTATGGTCTCCAGTTACCACTTAACCTCAGGTGGGCTGTGAGCTCGTCCACCCATCTAAGCAATAAAAAAAAAATAACTTTTCTAAACAATTGTAGTACAGCAGCACCTGGCTCCTTCGTATTTCCCACTTAATAAAGGTCCAAATTGCAGAACGGCTGCTGGTGGGCTGCGAGCTGACGTTAACTTGACACAAGGCTGACGCGCCGTACAGCGCTAAAAATGACGTAGCTTTCAAACTTGACATTTTACTGAGTTAGCAAATGAAACACGATATTGAGACTCGTTCCGAAGATTTATGAACAGAGCTGATAAAAATGTGAATTTGACATTATGAAATGTAGAGATGTTGAATTCGTATTCCAGAGAAATGGAAGCTATCCAGTAATTTTATGTACAGTTACCGGCTTAATCATTGGACTAAGACTTTTTGGAACGAAGTTCCTTATGGGACGATGCGGAGGGGTACCGTAACCGGGTAAAAACGTCCGTAACGTAAGATATTAATTAGTAATGCACACAGTGTACGACTTAACTTTGTAATTGCGTACAAATTAGTAATGCACACAGTGTACGACTTAACTTTGTAATAACGTCCAAAAAATAACATATTTTTTATCATTCATTGACCACGATCTCAGAGCATTCGTTTGCGCAATACACTAACTCTTATGCAAACAACCGTGAATGAAGTGTACCACAATAAGTTCGCACGTTACCGAATGACCGTGGGTTGTCGCGAAACCTCCAGTTTTATTTTCTTTATACCTCGAATAGAACTTAAAATTAATATTTTTATAATAAGGAACCTCGTTCCTATCCAGTGTCCCACGACACCACACATCTTTCTCAAATTTAGAACGTCTACGATGAATCAATGTAAGAGGTAAGAAATTGAGTCGCTCACTAAGTGTAATCAATCAGACGTCGGTGTTATTGTTGTGATTTGTTGCGGTATGGGGCCGGAGCAATCGGCCTGCCCTGCGACCATTACTTTGATTAGCTCGTCCGGGCCACGCTGGCTGATTGTGCGAACGTTTGCCTTTGATTGATTCCTCCTGACACAGTTCCTCGAGCGCCGTTGACTTACGATGTATTTAATGGTTTCTTATTTCATAGTTTGTATCGATGATCAGAAAAATATATATATATTTGATCGCCTCTTTGAATTATTAGTTATAGTACGCAAATCGATGATAGGTCGTTTTGTTAAGCCGCACAAATAAGTACAACCTTGCCTATTTCTGACGTGAAGCCGTGATGCGATTCGGTTTGAAGGCTGAGGCAACCGTTGTACCTACTGTAAAAAACTTACTCATGTCTCTAGGTGGTAGCATTTACGTTGTTGATATCTGTGGAATCCGGTCACACACCAGATGAGCTGCCAACTCGTCCACTCATATTAGAAATACACCCATGTAAAAACCGTATTTTATTCGTTCGATAGCAATATACTTGTCTGTTTAAGGTTATTATGATCAAGATTTGGGTACGAGCAATGACCAACGAATACCGTTTTCATATTATATGTCTTATGTATGTGTTTCTTAATTTTAATTTACGTTGCAAATCTCTATATCTAATTTTTGTTACTATAATTTTATATTAGTTTCTCATATATATAATAATACAGAAGAGAATCCTAGATTGAGGCTTTGGTACGCTTGTTGACAAATTCGTATTAGATTTTTTAGACATTAAGAATGTTATCTTCCGAAAAATAGTTCTTTTTTCTTGCTTATATGAGTGGACGAGCTCACAGCCCACCTGATGTTAAGTGGTTACTGGAGCCCATAGACATCCACAATGCAAATGCGCCACCCACTCTGAGATATAAGTTTTAAGGTCTCAAGTATAGTTACAACGGCTGCCCCACCCTTCAAACCGAAACGCAATACTGCTTCACGGCAGAAATAGATGGGGTGGTGGTACCTACCCGCGCGGACTCATAAGTCCTACCACCAGTAATAATGTAATGGTAAACTGGTCAAACCAATACTGCGTTGTAATTTAAATCGACTAATAAATCAGAACGTAACTATTTAGTACATAAAATGAACAGTATCTTGGGCCAAGCTTTGGCTGTAAACGCAAACTGTTTACCCAAAGAGGGTACCGTTTCAATGTCAATGTGAACTAAAAGCTAAAACGACATTCCCAACATACGAGGGTGGAAGGAAAAATTCACAAAAACTTGCGAATAAAAGGAAGGTCGCGACGGACTGGCCGTATACGGGGCCCGTCTGAATGACGATGTCATGTTTATTTGCGTTGAAAAGCACTTTCTTGCTTAGGCACAGAAACTCCCTCGTTCAAAGTATGTGACGTTGAAGAGGAGACCTGAATCTTTAAGACGGGATGATTCGGGTAAATAGTTTTAGAGAATAGAAGATGTTTAGCCGTGACTTGTGATTTTAACATAGAAGATAACATATCGTGTGAACGAATTGAATGTGACAAACTTTATAATGCGAAAAAAATGCTTGTTGATTTTAATTTCATAACGATCAAATTCAAACATAATTTTTAAATACTTAAGTACTAAAACTACTCAACTACAAATAATATCAATCATCAAAAAAACAGTAAAACTTATATCGCGATATATATTTTTTTTAAATCCAAAATCCCTTTGAATTAGACCTCAGTTGGAAATTCTATTAAAAGAAACCTTTACCTTTAAATTAGTACCGTCCGATACAGTGTACGTGCCCGGATTGTATAATTGCATTTTTCCGTTTCCCATCGTACTTCACCTTTCAGATGCGTATCGTATCGATTGAGGGAGCCTTGCTAAATCGAAGTTGGGCCACAACTCACTGAGCGGACCATCAAACTGCAGAAAAGGACAAAACAAAATGTATAAAGGAAATTGCTTCCACAAATCCACTCGTATCTTGGACAATAAACGTGGAACGACTCGGCTGCCCTAATAGCAATGAAATCAGGAAACCAAAACCGTCTCCCATACGTTTGGGGTAGTCGCGATTTCAAAAGCCTATACTGTATTTAGAATCAAATTTCAAATAAACTTATCTTTGTAGATTCTAAATGAAGATATTTTTAATTCAATTACTTGAATACCTTTTAATTTCATCTATACTTAAATCTTTTTCATAATTGATTTGTTATACTAATAGTCAAATGATGGATAAATATAAAAGTATCATTCTAAATGCAAATCGTATTCTGAAAATGGATCTTCATAATAAATTCGACTTTTACTTACTGTAAATTACTGAATTAAAAATACTGAATACCTTACTGTAAATTATCCAATAATTTCGTCTATACTAAAATCTTTTTCGTGTTTGGTTTGTTACACTAATAGTCGATTGATGGATAAATATAAAAATATCATTCTAAATGCAAATCGTATTCTGAAAATGGATCTGTAAAATAAATTCGTCTTTTACTTTCCGAAATTCTCGCAAGAACTAACACAATTCTTAAAACTTTCGTATTAAATTGATATTATTTCGAATACATTATCGATAGATTTGTTTTAGTTTGAAATGATTTTAAGATACGATTAATAAATATAGTTTGATGATTGACATTTTCAGTAGTGTCTACGCCTCAAGCCACCAGTGATGACGATCCCAGGTACAGAAACTCACTCACGATACGTACCGTGTCAAGATCAATTTTCTGTCCTCCGGACCCAGCTTTCTGATTATTTTTTTCTTACCTATTCGCTATAAGAGACTATTCCAGCTACGCCCGGACGGGTAGGTGAGCTCACGGCCTCAGTCTGAGAGAATTTACTAACACTAGCCCTAGCAAGAGCAGTGCTTCCCAGAATCTACCACCGGATCGAAATCGCGACCCACTGAGAAGATCAGGCGAGAAACTCAGTGGGCTAATATTCTAAGATTTTGGTAGAACCTTTTCGCTATCATCTTGCACTAACATGCCGATTGCAACAATTACAGTTTAATCAACTTATCGCAATGCGACAGTCTCTTGGGCCATGGTTCAATATTTTATAAATTTATCCTTTTCTGTCGTCATGAGGCTCTTGTCGCAAGGAATGCCGTTCAGAAAGGCTGTGCCCTTGTATAAAATAATATGCTACGCCTATCCCGATTCGTACGTCATGGTTAGGAATGACAGACTCACCGCCTCCAAAGGCGGGACTGCCATTTACTATAGACGGGCCCTGCACGTTGTCCCTCTCGATACTCCCTCGCTCTTACATATCGAGGCGTCAGTGTGCCGTATCTCGCTGACGGGACACCAGCCGATCGTCATCGCATCCGTTTATCTCCCCCCGGACAAGCCCCTTCTGAGCAGTGACATCGAGTCACTGTTCGGCATGGGAGACTCTGTCATCCTGGCAGGCGATCTAAATTGCCACCACACTAGGTGGAACTGCCATCGTACAAACGTCAACGGTAGGCGTCTCGACGCGTTTATAGACGACCTCACCTTTGAAATAGTCGGTCCCCCAACTCCAACATGTTATCCGTATAACATCGCGCTCCGTCCGAGCACTATAGACCTGGCATTGCTTAGGAACGTAACTCTGCGCTTACGTTCCATCGAAGCAATGTCAGAGCTCGACTCAGACCACCGACCTGTCGTTATGCAGCTCGGTCGCCCTCACAACCCAGTCACTGTTACGAGGACCATGGTGGATTGGAATAAGCTGGGCACGTGCCTAGCCGACGCCGCTCCGCCAATCCTCCCTTGCGGCCCGGATTCGAATCCATCCCCCGAGGACACCGTCGAATCCATAAACATCATTACCGATCACATCTCTTCCGCGATCATTAGATCTTCAAAAGAAGTCGATGTGGAGGACAGCTTCCACCGCATCAGACTGTCCCCCGATCTTAGGAATCTCTTAAGAGTTAGGAACGCGGCAATCCGGGCCTACGATCGTCTTCCCACGCATTCAAACCGGATTCGGATGCGTCGTCTACAACGCGAAGTCCACTCCCGCTTAAGCGACGCGCGTAACGATAATTGGCATATTTATCTAGAACAACTCGCGCCCTCCCACCAAGCATACTGGCGACTAGCTAGGACTCTCAAATCTGAAACTACCGCTACTATGCCTCCCCTCATACGCCCTTCAGGCCAACCACCGGCATTCGATGACGATGACAAGGCTGAGCTGCTGGCCGATGCACTGCAAGAGCAGTGCACCACCAGCACTCAACACGCGGACCCCGAACACACCGAGTTAGTCGACAGGGAGGTCGAGCGCAGAGCTTCCCTGCCGCCCTCGGACGCGTTACCCCCCATTACCACTGACGAAGTTAGAGACGCGATCCACAACCTACAACCTAGGAAGGCACCCGGCTCCGACGGCATCCACAACCGCGCGCTAAAATTTTTGCCAGTCCAACTGATAGCAATGTTGGCTACAATTTTAAATGCCGCTATGACGCACTGCATCTTTCCCGCGGTGTGGAAAGAAGCGGACGTTATCGGTATACATAAGCCGGGCAAACCGACAAACGAAACTTCTAGTTACCGTCCGATTAGTCTCCTCTCGACGATAGGAAAAATTTACGAACGGCTCCTTAGGAAACGCCTCTGGGATTTTGTTACCGCGAACAAAATTCTCATTGACGAACAGTTCGGATTCCGCTCAAAACACTCGTGCGTACAACAAGTGCACCGCCTCACGGAGCACATTCTGATAGGACTAAATAGGCGTAAACAAATCCCGACCGGCGCCCTCTTCTTCGACATCGCGAAGGCGTTCGACAAAGTCTGGCACAACGGTTTAATTTATAAACTGTACAACATGGGAGTGCCAGACAGACTCGTGCTCATCATACGAGACTTCTTGTCGAACCGTTCGTTTCGATATCGAGTAGAGGGAACTCGTTCTCGTCCCCGTCAACTGACCGCCGGAGTCCCGCAAGGCTCCGCGCTCTCCCCGTTATTATTTAGTTTGTATATCAATGATATACCCCGGTCTCCGGAGACCCATCTAGCGCTCTTCGCCGATGACACGGCTATCTACTACTCGTGTAGGAAGATGTCGCTGCTTCATCGGCGACTCCAGATCGCAGTAGCCACCCTGGGACAGTGGTTCCGGAAGTGGCGAATAGACATCAACCCCACGAAAAGCGCAGCGGTGCTCTTCAAAAGGGGTCGCCCTCCGAACATCACTTCGAGCATCCCACTCCGTAGTAGGCGCGCAAACACCTCCGCCGTTAGTCCCATCACTCTCTTTGGCCAGCCCATTCCGTGGGTCTCGAAGGTCAAATATCTAGGCGTCACCCTCGACAGAGGGATGACATTCCGTCCCCATATAAAAACGGTACGCGACCGCGCCGCGTTTATTCTAGGACGACTCTATCCAATGCTTTGTAGTCGAAGCAAACTGTCCCTCCGTAATAAGGTAACTCTCTACAAAACTTGTATACGCCCCGTCATGACGTATGCAAGCGTAGTGTTCGCTCACGCAGCCCGCACCAACTTGAAATCCCTTCAGGTTATTCAATCACGATTCTGCAGGATAGCCGTCGGAGCGCCTTGGTTCCTTAGGAATGTGGATCTCCACGACGACCTGGAGCTCGACTCCCTTAGTAAGTATCTACAGTCGGCATCGCTGCGCCATTTTGAGAAGGCGGCACGACATGAGAACCCTCTCATCGTAGCCGCTGGAAATTACATACCCGACCCAGTAGACCGAATGGTAAACCGTCGACGTCGCCCAAAGCACGTCATTACGGATCCTCCTGATCCATTAACGGTGCTTTTAGGCACCACAAGCACCGGTCACCGTCCTCGTCGAACCCGTCGCTTGCGACGAAGGGTTCGACGAGCGAACTAACCCATAGACACAGCCCACTGAGTTTCTCGCCGGATCTTCTCAGTGGGTCGCGTTTCCGATCCGGTGGTAGATTCTGCGAAGCACTGCTCTTGCTAGGGTCAGTGTTAGCAACTCTCCGGTTGAGCCCCGCGAGCTCACCTACTAACGTTAGGGCGAAGCTGAAATAGCCTCTCAAGGCTATCAGCATAGGTAGGAATAAAAAAAAAAAAAAAAATCCCGATTCGCAATCGTATGGCAATTTTGGTATCGACTATCGTGTTAATTAAAACCTCTTGCTCGTTAAAATTTTATGTTTCCAGACATAAACTAATAAAAATTAAGTAGTCCTTCTAGTCAGGATTAAAACCTAATCCGTTCGTCAGAACTTTAAAATTTATGCGTCTACAGGTTAATGTTACATTTAAATCAACTAATCCCAAACGAGGACGTCATTAAAAAGGCTCATAAAAATGGTAATTACAGTAAGTACTTGATGTGACTAGTAGATTGTTTATGGGATTCTAGTTTTAAACCAGAATATTACTGCAACTGGTGATAATCAAATAAATAAATGTATTTTTTTATTTTTTTTATTTCTTAGATGGGTGGATGAGCTCACAGCCCACCTGGTGTTAAGTGGTTACTGGAGCCCATAGACATCCACAATGTAAATGCGCCACCCACCTTGAGATATAAGTTCTAAGGGTCTCAGTATAGTTACCGTAGTTACCGTAAACTATGCTTGTTATAATACAATGAAAAACTCCTTTGTTTGCTATTACTTATACGCCATCTATCGTAATTGTATCTACAGATGACAGAAAAGTAGAAGTTTTTAATTCGGGTCGTAGACTTAATAGGAAAACTCAAAAACTTTGAATAAATTTTACAAACAGAACTTGATAGAACTTTCTTAATTCAATTTCATATCCATTGGTATTATATTATGATTACAATAAACTCACTTTGAGACGTTGAGATTTAACAACGTATAACAATTCGAGATTGCAGATTTTTTTTCCGAATTACTTTAAAATCGATTTCCCAATTTTCGGACATAAGGGTCGGGGGACGCAATGACATTGAAAGGGTTGACATGATTAAGATCAGTGAAAGGGTTCTGTTTTATATTTAGTAAAAGGTACCTATATCGTACTTGTGTTGGATCGTAGCTTGTAAATAACCATTTTGGCAGTACGTTTCAAACAACTCATATAAAGATTGAAAAATTGAAAAATGTTATATATCTTATGTGAAGAATAAAATCAGGCGACTTAATGCATTTTTTAATATTTTTATTTTTATTTTTTTATTGCTTAGATGGGTGGACGAGCTCACAGCCCACCTGGTGTTAAGTGGTTACTGGAGCCCATAGACGTCTACAACGTAAATGCGCCACCCACCTTGAGATATAAGTTCTAAGGTCTCAAGTATAGCTATAACGGCTGCGCCACCCTTCAAACCGAAACGTATTACTGCTTCACGGCAGAAATAGGCGGGGTGACGGTACTTATCCGCGCGGACTCACAAGTGGTCCTACCACCAGTATTACGCAAATTATAATTTTGCGGGTTTGATTTTTACTACACGATGTTATTCCTTCACCGTGGAAGTCAATCGTCAACATTAGTCGAGTACGTATTTCATTAGAAAAATTGATATCCAGCTGGGATTCGAACACCGGTGCATCGCTGCAACACGAATGCACCGGACGTCTTATCCTTTAGGCCACGACGACTCTAAGCACTGGAGTATCGAACACTGTATGGAAACAGCACTGTGACATGATCCCATTATGCGCTTAAATCTTATTTTTTATTATCTCCGATATCAGATGATCACACAACCCAGGGGGACAAAGTACTACCTGTCCTTGAGGACTCTTTTCAGACCTCCTTTGAAAAAGGACACGTCGGATATAACTCTTGAGAAAATATAATATCATTGAACTAATTTCAGAGAAAGATAGTACACAGAAAAAAAAAAAAAAAACAATCCCTGGAAATGCATCCTAAATGAGGTAATTTCTGCGTAAGAGAAAGCGGTAATTTCTGGTCAGAAGTAGATGGTACTACTATATTAATAGAGGAATAAAGGAGAGAGAGGTATTGAGAAGAATAACCTTAAAGTCTCTCTTTAGATTCAGAGCTCTGTGAAGCGACCCAAAAAAGTCATAACTGAGGCTAAAAGCATTCAAAATAGAACAACTATAACATAAAAATACCAAGGCATGTAGAGAGCGTTTTATTTTTTTGTGAAACAATTCTCGTTGGAATATTTAAGAGTAATATTGAACAAGGCTCGTTAATGGTTGTCACGCACGAAATTTTGAAACACGATAAATGAAAACTCTACATGTACATAAAATTGTTCCCACTTAAACCAACTTTATATTTAATTGAACTTGTGTTTGTATTGTTGTATGTGTCCGAAAGCATTCTGCTTTGCGACAAAAATAAGAATAAATACTAATAATACTACTAATCTGTGCGAGATATGATACACCAATTATGTTAATGATATCTTACAATACAAAGTATACAGTTTTAGTAGCAGCTATCATCATCATCAACAGCCCACAGTCGTCCACTGGTGGACATAGGCCTCTCCAATTCACACCACTGAGCCCGGTCTTCGGTTCTCCTCATCCACTTCTTGCCGGCTACCGTTCCGAAGTCATCCGACCACCTAGATAGGGGGCTTCCCACGTTACGCATTCCGCTGTGCGGTCTCCACTCGAGAACCCGTCTGCTCCAGCAATAGTCAGTTCTACGGCATATATGGGCAGTCCACTATCACTTGAGCTTGCTGAGTCTTTGAGCTCTTTCGATGACTTTAGTGACGTCTCCGGCTGACACAAACTATAGCATAACTAAACAAAACAACTAACAACTATACCCAACATGTTTTATGTAGACGATAAATTAATTATTCCCTAAGCTTATATGGGTTAAGGTAAGTGTTAAACAACAGTCAATATTCAATAAGATTGAAAGGAACAAAATTATATTGTATGCTTTTTTTCTCGTTGTACATTAATAGATAATTTTCAACATTTTTTTTTTAAATTTATCGTCTAAAAATCTAAAAGATGAAGAGAAGAACTTATATTAATTATAAAAAAAAAAAAAATAGGTGTAAAATATTATTTCGAAAAATATATTTGAAAGCGCTATCAAAATGTACGAAAATCTCAAAACGGGAAATTTCACTATTATAACATATTACTTTATCTTAAAAATAGTGACTGAACGCATTATCGAAGAAAATTGCCTGTCAGATACACAGTACTGTGGTCTTAGAATAAAGAAAAGGTTAACCTTTTATTATACAAAAAAAGTGTTTTTTCATTACTCATTTAATCGGTTCTTTGATTTTTTTCTAGTATATACATATAATGAAAACAAAATCTGTTTCTGTCGATTAATAAATTTATGGTTAGTGACACTACAAATCTCACGACCACAAGTTTTTTTTCCTACCTATGCTGATAGCCTTGAGAGACTATTTCAGCTTCGCCCTAACGTGTGTAGGTGACCTCACGGGGCTCAAACCGGAGTGTTGCTAGCACTGACCCTAGCAAGAGCAGTGCTTCGCAGAATCTACCACCGGATCGGAAACGCGACTCACTGAGAAGATCCGGCGAGAAATTCAGTGGGCTGTGTCTATGGAAGAATATTTAATTCTTCGTTCAGACTATAGTTTGTAAAATATATCATATAAGCGTACATGAGGGGCAGTTGTGAAGTGATGTTTTTATGGTTGGGCTGTGTTCGAAAAATCGATCATGGAACGACGTGAAAACTAAATTATTTTAACTATCCCAAATTATTTGACATTTTACAAGTAGAGTTAAAACAAAAACTGAGCTTATAAGTGGTACTCCTTCTCCTCCTTGCGTCGGTTTCCTCATTACTGAGGGTCGTGGTCATGGCCTTGAAACAGTTTGTTTTTTATAGTGCACCGCCATCTGTTCCTATCTGCAGCTGAGTGCAGAGCATCGTGCAATGTAGTATCCAGGGCTGCACGAATCTGGTCCGTCCAACGGGTCGGGTTCCTGCCTCTTGGTCGCTTGCCCTCGACCTTTCCAGTGACCACCCATTTTGTCCAAGTTGTCACTGTCTTTCCTTGCGATATGGCCAAAGTATTCAAGTATCCTTCGCATGCAAATGGTGGAGAGTCTAGGCCGGATCTTCAACTGAGCTAGGATGGATACATTGGTGCGGCGTGCGGTCCAGGGAATACCCAACATCCTCCTCCAGCACCACATTTCGAAGGCATCAATCCGATTGCGGTCAGCTTTCTTTATAGTCCTTGTCTCTGCTCCGTATATGAATATTGAAAACACTAGTGTGCGGACTAGGTTGCTCTTGGTGTTCATAGAGATATTTTTGTCCTTCCATATTTTGTCCAGCTGAGACATGGCACCTTTTGCCATCCCAATCCGTCTGCGAATTTCCGGTTCACAAGAGCCATTGTTGCTGATATTGGAGCCCAGGTAAACAAAGTTGTCCGTTACTTCTAAATTAAGTGTACCGCTGAGCTCCAGTCTGCCTGTGCGATCAACGATCATGACCTTTGTTTTAGATCTGTTTATCGCGAGTCCAAGGTCTTTGCTAATGCGCTCCATCCTGTCCAAGAACTTGCCCATCTCGATTTCGCTGGCTGCCAGGAGAGTGGTGTCGTCAGCGTAGCGTAAGTTAGAGATTTTACAGCCTCCGACGGTAATACCACCATCCCATCCATCGCATATTTTCCTGACGATGTATTCGCCGTAAATATTGAACAGGATGGGTGACAGGATGCAGCCCTGCCGCACGCCCTTGTGAAATTTGAACGAGTCAGATGCAGTCCTATCGATTCTCACTACTCCCTGGCAGTTGTAGTATAATGACTGGAGGAGTGCAGTAAGGTGGCGAGGGACCCCCAACTCTGTCACGACATCCCACAAGCAGTTCCAGTCAACACCGTCAAAAGCCTTACTATAGTCAACGAAACACATGATGACCGGCGTGTCGAATTCGTAGCACTTTTCCACAATCTGTCTCACGTTCAGTATTTGCTCCCTTGTGCCCTTGCCCTTTACAAACCCAGCTTGTTCCTGCGGGATCTGCCAGTCCAAATAGTAACGAATCCTGCTGTTTATTACATGCAAAAGAATTTTGCTAGCATGAGAGATGAGGGTCAGGGTGCGGTAATTATCACATTTTCTAGTTGAACCTTTCTTGTGCAGTGGGATAATTACAGACCGCGTCCAGTTTTTGGGCCATTCACCGTTTTGCCATATGTGATTGCAAATCTTATGGAGTACGTCCAAGCATTGTCACCAAGAGCCTTGAGGATCTCCGATGTGATATCGTCAGGACCGGGAGCCTTCTTTGATTTGAGCCGGTCGATGCACCCGTTACCTCTGATCTCAGGATATTAGGCTCCAATTCAAGATCTTTCCAGTCGAACCGGCTTTCGGTAGATTCATGGGGAGCTTTACAGAGTTGCTCACAGTAGCCACGCCAGCGTTCCGCGATTTCGTGCAGTTCATGCAGTGGTCGTCCTTCAGAGTTTTCTATGACCCAAGATTTGGGCTTGAATTTTCTACTTAGCAGACGGACTTTCTTGAACAGATCTGAAGTTTGCAGCTTTAGCGCGTGTGACTCCACCTCTCGACATATGTCCATAATAAAGTAACAATAACAGCAGCTCGTTATTACTTCATCGCTTGAAAATCGATATTCTTCTTCTTTTTCTCACTTCGGTTTCCTCAATACTGAAGGTCATGACCACCTCCCCGCAACTAGAGCTTATTCTAGATCATTCTACGACATTATTCATTCGATATATCATTTAAATAAATCATTTCAAATTCTAATAAAACTAATCTTTGCAAGTTGGGGTTCAATTTTAAATTTAACACTCAATTTTCTATAGCTAGCTACCGAATTCGTCATCTAAATTACAATGAGACGTCTATAACTTAACAAGTAGAAGCTCTCAACTCATAAGACAACGAAATGATCTTTAGAGACTTTGCGAGTGTAAATTTTCATTCTGTCCGAAATTATAATTAATCTGCGAAGTGAGAAATGATATCCTAATACAAAAAGCTGACAGTGGTTTTGTTGGACGGGCAAAGTGTCAAAGTTAAATTGAATATTAGAGGGAATGATCTCGACGTCAGACGAACTTCCTCAGTATTACTGAGCAGTTAATCCGATGCCACAATTCGCTTCAGGAACAATTGGCTTTTAGTCATATTGCTTATTCATTGAAACATAATCGAATGATAAGCCATCGATGATTCGGTTTAGTTTGATTAAAGTTTAGGGTTGGATATCTAGGAAATTTTGTAAATAGTTTGTGATTTTTTTATCAAAATTTTTTATAGTACTTACGAACCATTTTTGTTTCATAAGAAAAAGACATAATATGTGTATACACAATCAAAACTACTTTCACCATTATTAGAGTATTTAAATGTTGACGAAGAAAACCTTAATTGTCCGCGACTACGAAAATTGTGTTTGTACTCGACGCGTCGAAAATTCTAGGCTAAAAAAAGTTTTAATCAGCTCAACAATTAAAGTTAATTTGAGGTAATTTAATATATGAAATTCAGTGTAAATATTACTGAATTCAAGAGCAATGTAACAACAGTTTTCACATAGTAAATTTCGGAGAGCAGAGACCGGTGTGTCGCAGCTTAATGACCTAGATGACTGATAGCTGTCCGGACCTGTTTGTTCGATCACTCACAAAAACAGATATGGAGTCTAGATAAAACGCGACGCGTTAAGTAACGAAAAACATTAGAAGGTCGAGCTGACTTAGAAATTTGCTAAAAGCCTGATATACTAATTAACCTTAATGTGATTAATGGTACTCGTAGTGAGTGTTTGAAGATATCTTTGATCATGTTCTAGAACTGTCAACGTGTGAGATTAATTGAAAACATACAATTGAGTCGACTAGTATCAAAGCCGGCAATGTGACTTTTGGACAATTATTGGTAAATCAGAAAAACGAATTATTGACTTTGTATTCCATTGGCAGCCACAAAACTCTTCTGAACGACATCTTAGATAAATAACAGGTTAAGTATTAACCTTTATTTAATGCAGGTTTTGAACCGTATTCTTTGAAGAAGACGATTATATTCAAATCAATCCTTATTGACATATCAATAACATTTTCTTGTTCAAATGCACAGATTGCCACCTTTGATAATAGACGACTTTTATTTTTTAACTAGCTGACTCGATAGACTTCGTAGTGCCTCAATCGATAAATAAAATACCTAAACTTTTGTATAAAATTAACTTAAAACAAACAAAGGAATCCGTCCAAACGGGAACACATCAAAGGAAAAACAAAATTGTTATTTTTATTTAATTCAGAGCATTTTCATATTTATCTACCTTTTAAGCCTTCTCTGGACTTCCACGAATAACTCAAAACCAAAATTAGCCAAATCGGTCCAGCCGTTCTCGAGTTTTAGCGAGACTAACGAACAGCAATTCATTTTTATATACATATATATAGATATTTTTTAATTGTGTAGCCGGGTGAACGAGCTCACGATGTAATCACCTGCTGTAAAGTGTAACGGTTGATCAAACACTTCAGACCAAACGCTCACACTTCACTTAGTGTTTTAAGTTCTTGTTAAAGTCTAATTCAGTACATACACAAACGCATACATAAATACACCAAAATTAGATTTCGTTTTAATAAAACGTATAGGCAAAGCTTTTTTTTTCAAATTAAAGGAATAATACCCTGTGTAGCAACAATAAAACATGTAGGTATCCTTTAAAGTTTTGTAAGACTACACGAAGAAAATGTACTACAATATATTTTCTAAAATGATATTATTAAATAAATGTTGAGCATCGTATCGTGGATTAAACAATCGACGTATGATTCGGGAGGCAGACCACGTCCAATTAGGGACGAGATCCCCCGGGAGTGGCGGGTATCGTGATATCTTAGTCCAAGATCGAGGCAATGTTAGCTTGACCTGTGTTTGGTTGTTGTTTCAAAAATATTCTACTCTCTACCGAATTTCGTATCTCAATTTATTTACGGTATCTTTCGCAAATAGCCTTAATTATTGGATTTTGATTACATATTAATGCGATTTTCAAGAGCATTGGCAGTTTTAAAAAAAAGAAGGTTAATGAACTCATTTTTTCAAGCTAAGATCTATAGCGATACAGACCACTCGTAGCCAACTTGATGATAGGTGTTAATGAAACTAAAATATTACAATATTAATTTTAATATTCTCAGACATAAGATTAAAGTCTCAATTGCTTCGATAAAATGACTATTGTACTCTTGTTACTGGAGCGCATAATCATTTCGCAGCATACACAGTTTTATTACTGGTCATAATAATAATAATAATAATATTAGTAGTGCATTTAATAGACATAGCAGTTCCTAACACCAATAAGATACAGAAATCAATAGCTGAAAAAGTAAATAAATATACAGAATAAAAGGAAGAAATTTTAAGAATCTGGAAAAAGAACAAAGTCTACATTGTACCACTGGTGCTATCCAGTATAAGCGTAATACTTAAACACCTACTCAAATCTATAAAAATATTAGACATAGCAGAGAACACGTACATGACCATGCAAAAAGCCGCAATATTAAACACATGCCGTATAGTCCGTCAATTCTTGCAGGAAGACTTAAATATTCTGCAAGTAGAAAATAAAGCTCACAGGCCCGTGATCTTCATTATACCGAAATGTCTTAAACATTTCGAGAAACACAATACAAAAAAAAAAAAATACATACTTAACAAATGTTCACGCTTGACTTCCACAGTGAAAAAATATCATCACGTAATAAAATCACCTGCCTATTTCTGATGATTATAGCAGCTGCCCCAAGTCGGAATGCATGAATAAAGTATCTACAAAATGCAGAGTGGTGACAACTTTTCAGACTTCAATAGACCCTACCACCACTATCAGTCATCGTTTATATCTAGTTCCTAGATTTAGGCAAGAAAAAGGCTAAGGACATAGCTACTATGGTTGGATTGACAGCACTTTCTAAGCCGTACCCGTAAATTTCTGATGAATAATAAGCTTAGTTCATTAAGGAAAATCTCTATTTCCCATAAACCTTGAAATGTATTTGATTTTAAATAGCATGGTTTTATTTCAAACTTCAATGGCACTCTTTGGACCCCAAAATAAAGGTTTATTAAAAATCTAGGATTTACGCGGGTGCTTACTTTTATTTTTTATAAGGGTGCCTCACCTAATTTAGAAAAATAATGAATACGTAAATGCAATTCCAGGGAGAACAAGAAAAGAACCTTTATTTCCGGCTTTGCAGTAAACCTTGCAAAGTAATGCCAGAGTAAAATAAGGTAACAAGGATTTCACTTGAAACGAAATTCCAAGTGACAGTATTAGTCCTGAAAATGCCGAACAGGTTTTTTACCAGGATACCCTAGTATTCTTTGATGCAAAATAAACGACCTTTTGAAACAGAAATTACTTTACATTTTAGGATATGTGTATAATATATAATTTTTTTAACGTATTATATATGTATCTATAACAATGTTAATCTCATGGAATTCCTAAATGACACTGATAATATACGCTCTAAATCGCATAATCACCAGAGCGAGAGAAACCGTCAACAGCCCTACTCGTTGCAAAACTCATTACAGAACGCCAAATAAGAAGTCGTAAAGTAACCTTTCTTCGGAGCCCATTAAGCTATGCCAAATGATATTTTGTCTTACCTAGGGTCGTTTACATGGGGCGCGGGTCTCACTGTAAACACGGCTGAATTTAATCTCTGTCCTGCTTTATCTGCAAGCCAATGAGAAGAAAACTTTATTTTGTGCGTAAACAAGGGTAATCGGCTCCTTTTTCCACACAGACGGTTTCGTTTCGAACGATATTGAAAGGTCGCCTGGTGACGTCCAGAATACGTTAACAGTGAAGACCAAGAATAGCCCCTTGTAAAAGTCCGACGAGGGAGGCCGGTAAATCAAATCTCGTAACGTGGATTCTAACCACTATTGATTTAAGTGGAAACTATATTACTGTTCAAGCTTAGACACAAATTCTAATTATTCAAATGATTATCATTGAAATACGTTAAAAATTTACAATGCTTAGTTTGATTGAAATAAATCTTAAGATTCTCGGAGATTCGTTAATAAGAATAAATTTCACGTTCCATACTAATACTACAATATCTGATTACACAAACACGAGATCATAACGATATCAAAATTATCCCAAGTATATTTCATAAGTCTTCTCAAACAACATGATAATATTACATGACAGTATAAGGAAAATATCGTGTTGCGGAAATCGTACATATTATTGTTAATGGGATTCGCCTTCACGTAAGTCTTATTTATTGTCAAACCTACTTCATCACACAGCGAGGTGATTAAAGAAATGAATCTTATAAAAAAATCTGGAAATATTCAAGGTTTTCATGGTATTTATAATGAAGAAATTGCAAGAGATCCTTAAATAATACAGTGATCGCCAGCTTGCCGCGAAAAAGCAACTTAACCGAAATAACATTCATAAAAAGTCATTTACCGAAAACATCCAAGCACAGTCGGCACACATTACGTGATTACCGACCTTAATTAGGGTGTATTTACAACAATAGCGGCGAGCAAGCCTACTGCGTTATTCTGTGACAGACAATAAAAGTAACTCGTGTTAAGAACGTTAATCACAGCACCCCGTCTCTTCCGCCGGGAGCTTTTTTCCTTAACATTTTGCCCTTCATTTCCTTAGAAACATTTCTGTATCCTGCTCCACACTGTAGTCTTGTTTATCAGAAGATGACTTTTTTTTCTCCTCTTGTTGATAAAAAATGTTAGTTTGTTTTCCTTAATTTGCAATGCAGTTTAAGCTTCGCTGTAGCGAGCCAAAGGGTTTTTAATTTTCTTGGCGCTTAATGAGGATGCTGCTTTTTATATACTCCTGTAAAAGGATATCGTTTTTGCTACTCCCTGATCTAAAAACTAACAGTTTTATTATTCTAACGTCTTAAAAAAAATATTAGGATAAAAAAAACACTTTTGAAGTGAACAATAAAATTTGTATTTAAAACATTAATAGTTCATTTTAATGTATAACAAAATTAAACCTAAAGCAAAAACGACCAAATTTTATAACATTTTGCTGTTAAATGCACTGTTTTAAAACACATCGTAAAATTTTTGGTGTTGCAGCAATTTCTTGGGTTGTTGACCAATTCTCATCAATGGTGAAAATGTATCCGAATTGGTGGTCATAATAATATAAATCTCATGTCTATTAATTATGTACATATATTTTAAATTGAACTTAATAAAAAAAGTTTTGGTTGATTTTACTTCAATAAAACAGATTTCAAGATTTGACTACATTATAATTTTTCAATAAAACTTAAAAAAGGAGAAGGAAAATCGTGGGCCAAAAATGTAATAACTTGGAATGTAGTCTAAAAAATTGTCATATTTTTTTATATAAGAATATAAAAAATCACCTCAATCCTCTTTCTGGGACCGGAGAAAAATGAGAAAGTTAGTTTTTGTCGGTATAACGGTGTGATCGATTTAATTAATCGATTACAGGATTATAAAAAGAAAAACATTGCACTAGGTAATTAATGCAAAGTAATTAAATGAGCGATTTATACTTGTTGTATACAAGTGCGGTATGCGCCGGATTTAATTGCGATTATATACATAAATGAAGAAAAGTCTATTATTACTTAGCAAAGTAATATGATTATCGATTTCAAATCGATTAAAATCGATTGTATTTTTGATGACAGCTTTGACAGTAAGCTGACATGACGTTTGTTCATAGATTATACAATTATTTTTTGGCGCTTGTTGGTTTTTTCTGCTCTACTCGTTTTGTATGTTCGACGCATTTTGAGTGTGTATCTATCGGGATGTTTTTATATTTTCAACGATCACTGCTTTATTATTACGGATTCCAACTCTGCCAGCCTTGTACGACAATTGCTTCTACACTGGACACCGAAGATCGCTCACACGTTTGACTTGAAATTGTTGCATTGGATACTGTTGAAATTATGGATCGCTGTGTGAATTGTGGGATAGCAATTCCATACTCCATACCTGATATATATCATTGATATTCATTCATAATATGACATTTAAAAGATTATCCAATGGATATAATAAACATATACTTATGCTGAAATAAGTTATTATTCAGCTCTTTTAAAGATATTGTAACATAACCTAACTTTTACTAAATCTTTATTAACTCGGCTCTCAGATTGAGAAAACTTTTATAATTTTCAGCAAGGTACTGATAAATCTGAATCTATTAATTCATATTAGTTTCATCACGTTACATTCGGGCCCAAAAATGTATGTAATCGTTTCAGTCTCCTTTAGTGCGTTACTGCAATTTGCGCTGTTTGTACAATAATCTTTCAATAGTTGAGTGCGTTACTGCAATTTGCCCTGTTTTGACAATAATCTTTCAAAAATTGAGTGCGTTACTGCAATTTGCCCTGTTTTGACAATAATCTTTAAAAAATTGAGTGTGTTACTGCAATTTGCCCTGTTTTGACAATAATCTTTAAAAAATTGAGTGCGTTACTGAAATTTGCCCTATTTTTACAATCATCTTTCAAAAATTGAGTGTGTCACTGCACTTTCACTTGTTTTCATAAGAAATCTTTCAGAAATCGATTGCGTTACTGCAATTTGGTCTATTTTCACAATAATCTTTCAAAAATGGAGTGCGTTACTGCAATTTGGCCTGTGTTAAAGTGCCGTCAATCGAGCGTGGAGTTCGCGTCATTTGTTTTAGTGTCACAAATCGTTCCCCTTCCGAAACTCAGACAGACCCTCGCAAACAAAAACAGAGTGTTTTCAAAACATCCAAAAAGTATATACTGCATTTTTTTACCGACCTTTAAAGTAGGACTTGCCTAATTTATGCAAATAAATATTCTGTTCGTTTGTTTGTATGTATGTTTGTATGTAAAGGAATCTTTGAACGTCATTTACCTCAAGAGATCCGATTAACTGGAAAATTTGTACTCGTATCAAGGACCGGTGATAACACAATAATTGTATAACTTTGCTCATTAGATTCATTCATTCATCACTAGACCTTTAGGTCTGGATATTAATCCAGACAAATGTCAACAGGATAAAAATGATGAAATTAATTTTTAGTTCGGTTTGCAATTTAAGTGTTGTTTTTAAGTTTTTAAACTACAAGTCTATTTACTATTTCACTTCAGGACAGATTACAGGTACTTCATCTTATGATATAGACCGCGAGTCGTATCTACAAATGGGTATAAAAAAATCATAAATGTGATGTATCGAAATTCACTTCGTAAAATTTCCTACAACCTACAGTCCTATGTATGTTCTTCGTTTTATATTAACCTATGAAATAAGAAGATAGGACATCAACAGCAGAGTGGGTGCTTAAATTGCAACTTTGTCAACGAAATGACTTGGCCGATGAAGAACTTTGTAATTTTAGTGTACAACGACCAAATTAGTTTCAGGACGAGCACAATTCAAGAGCCCGCGACCTTTGCTGTGCCTGATATTAACTTAAAACAATGTAACCAAACGTGAAAGCAAAGCATCAAAATACCCCAGTACAGTACAAATGCAATTAAATCTAACCGTTAAACTCAGACGTTGTCGTAAAAGTTAACTAAAAGCCCGAACAGAATCTTTGTTAGATTTACGTTTTATGGTTCGCGAAAGAACGAACAGAGAATAATTTAATAATCCTGAGTAATGATAAACGAAACGTATACCCGATTTTCTTTACTTTAAAAGGCTAGTAATGAAATCAGAGCCAATACCATTGCTTTAATTAAAGGCAATCTCGAGAACAAAAGGTTTTGAAAGTCAAGACTTCGCATTGTAAATACAATAATCTCCTTAATGGAAGCTTTAGTTTTGCTTTACGTAGTAGAATACTTATGCATTTAAATTAAATTCGATGTTTTGTTCGAACTAAAGTTCCTGCTTGTAAATTTATATTTAGTCAATAACGCGAGCTGTTTCCGTTTTGAAACATCCCGTATGGCTACGTCACGGGCGCGGGTAGGAACAAAACGTCTGGAAACGTCCGGTGTATGAGTCGTGCACATTTGTCGTCGGCAGGTTACCATCTATACTTTTAATTGGCAGTCGTAAATCTGCCTGCAGGCACGAGACACGTTGAAGTGTGGTCCAAGTTTACGCATATCCAATAAATTCGATGGTAAATTAAAATGAGAAAATCTTTTCCTAGGCACTATAACGGGGTATATAGCAGATGGTGTAATTCATTTTGGTCTTAAAATAACTATGAATTTAAAACAAAATTCAACTAAATACAAAGACTCAAATCGTGTAAGCTTTGACACAGTAATCAATTTATTATAAATTGTTACGTAATGGTCAATTTATCTTTTTTTTTATGACAACATTTAAAGTCTAACGTAAATAAAATAAGATGTCGTATCTTGGACCAAACTCTTGAACTATATTTCTCCGTTCGAAATTGGGCAAATGTCATTCGTTTGTATAGTATTCGTAACTGCTTCATAAACAATGTGGTCGGTGCAAATACCGTCTCAAATAAATAGGAGGACTTTTATTATTTCTGTATCGTTGCGTTTATCTGCATATAGGCATTTATATAATTATAATTAAAAAACAATTCAAAGTGTAACAATAAAAATGGCAATTTGACGGTAACTTCATTAGCTTTTAATTATATTAATAAAAAGAGGTGCCTTGCACAAAAATGCAGTTAATTCAAAGTGTGTACCACTTAATAAATATGTATAATATGTAAATAAAAATTCATCTGTCGTCAAGTTTTTTTTTATTGCTTAGATGGGTGGACGAGCTCACAGGCCACCTGGTGTTAAGTGGTTACTGGAGCCCATAGACATCCACAACGTAAATGTGCCACCTACTTTGAGATATAAGTTCTAAGGTCTCAAGTAAGTTACAACGGCTGTCCCACCCATCAAACCGAAACGCATTACTGCTTCACGGCAGAAATAGGCAGGGTGGTGGTGCCCACCCGCGCGGACTCACAAGAGGTCCTACCGCCAGTAATATCATTTATATGATTTATAATCTATAATCATATAAATGTATAATTAATAATCATTATCAAGTAATTATATTTAATAAATGAAACCCAGCTTATAGGAATATTTTGAAATAAAATTTAATTCAATAGTACGATAATATCTGGTTACGGTGTTACAACAGTACGACTTTTTTTTTCTTAGTTTGTGAAGTTTGTAAAACATTTTTTTTAACTCTTTACAAATAAACAAAGAAAACCCTAACGTGCAAACGATCGTTCTTTCCAACAATTACCTGAAGCATTGCAAAAATGCGTCTTCGTGTTTTTATATGCCGACTGCGAACTCTTAATTGTACTTTTAGTTCGTGACTTGCATTTCAATCGTTTTGTAGGCTTGTACAGTTTGCATCATTTCAATTTACTGTTGTGTTTTATTTTTAATCTAATTATACAAAAAATTTCAAACTTTTCACTGTTATTGCTGTTATATAATTTTAATATATCTATATATTTAAAAATGAATTGCTGTTTGGTCTCGCTAAAACTCGAGAACGGCTTGACCGATTTGGCAAATTTTTGTCTTGAATTATTTGTGTAAGTCCAGAGAAGGTTTAAAAGGTAGATAAATGTGAAAATGCTCGAAATTAAATATAAATAACAATTTTGTTTTTTCTTTGATGTGTTCCCCGTCGGACGGATTCCTTTTGTTTGTTTTAAGTTTATTTTATACAAAAGTTTTGGTCTTTTATTTATCGATTGAGGCACTACGAAGTCTGCCGGGTCAGCTGGTTAACAATGTATATTTCTTCTGTGCGTGTGTTTGTCACTAAACTCCTCCTAAGCGGCTGGACTGATTTGAATGATTTTTTTTGTATGCGTTTGGCTGGCACCCTGAATGGCTTAGATTCACAAATGAGCACGGCAGATGGCGCTGCAGTCGGTATCTAGGCTATTTATCTTTCCTAGAAATAATTTATATAGCAAAACAACGTTTGCCGGGCCAGCTAGTTAACAATATAAAATTCTAATAAATTTCCATCAAACATTATCATATTTAGAATGACACTGAAACGGACAGTGATATATAGGTTTAATATCTGTCATTCGCATAAGCCAAATAATGAACTCCTTCAAGTTTTAATTATTGCGGTGATTCATTGTCGGCGAAGCCCAACAAAACCATGAACAATTCCGAATCCATTCAATTATTCAAACTTTTTAATTAATATTAATAGGAGCTCCCAATTTCTAAAGAAAGAATACCGAAGGCACAGGATAAAAACTCCACCGGGATCTGCGTTACCCACAGCTGTGGACTGTAAATTAATTCGAAAACAATAAAGCGTCGGAACGACCAAGTCCGAAAATAGACAACGAGGAGAGAATAAAAATTAATACGAAATTGTTATTAGAGTCTGTGAACAAAAGTAGGCTTGTTTTAAGCTGGTGTGGGTGAACAAGTCGGCAATAAACGTCACGACAAGAGAGATAGGAAATTAAACGAAACTAAAGCGGAGTCAGCCGTGCGGACATCTAGGGGAGAAGTTTGGGACGGGCAAAACCTTGCCATTCCTAGATGTTTCAAGTATCGAAATTCATTAAGTAATTTAGCGATAACGTTAATATTTCGTAGGATCGAAAACTGTAGAACTCCTTAATTACCAAATGTCACGTAAAATATTAAAGATATTTTTACGAGAAAATCTGATTCGACTGAGTTAATAAGTAATTAATCTAACTTCAATATGATAACTTATTTCGGAATATTTTTAGTTATTCTTGCTCTAGGCTAATAGACAAGGTCAACTGGGTGTTAATTGATTACTAGAGCTCACACAGATCTCAATGTGAACGCTGCAAAGCCACCTCGAAATATGAGTTTTTTACACTGGTGGTAGGACCTCTTGTGAGTCCGCACGAGTAGGTACCACCACCCTGCCTATTTTTGCCGTGAAGCAGTAATGCATTTCGGTTTGAAGGGTGGGGCAGCCGTTGTAACTATACTTCAGACCTTAGAAATTATATCTCAAGGTGGGTGGCGCATTTACGTTGCAGATGTCTATGGGCTCCAGTAACCACTTAACATCAGGTGGGCTGTGAGCTCGTCCATCCATCTAAGCAATAAAAAAAGAGATCAAAGCCTCAATTGTATTGTTAAACCGATTTCCTACACCTTAAGCGGCATGAGTGCTTCGCGGCATAAATAGTTAGAATCGTGGTATTTACTAGTATGAGCTTTTAATAAGCCCTACCATGAGTAAAACCAATTCATAATTTGCTCGATTAACTAAACAATAGATTTCCTACACCTTAAGCGGCATGAGTGCTTCGCGGCATAAATAGTCAGAACCGTGGTATTTACTAGTATGAACTTTTAATATGCCCTGCCACAAGTAAAACCAATTCATAATTTGCTCGATTAACTCAGCACTTACCTTTAGGCAGCGGCTCTATAACAACTTTAACAGCTTCAATGACAGCCAGCCCCGACAAAATCCACAGCAACGCCATGGTGCTCTGTGCGGAACGAATCACTTCATTCATTTTTCTAGTATGTTCTATGTCTTCCGCATTGCTTCACTGAAACAAAGTAAAATTTTATTAGAAAAAAAAACTTTAAAAAATATTTTAAATAAAGGTATAGTTTGTAGATCGGCGCATAAATACGTGACACATATTTAATGATATGTCTTAGAAACTTTAAGACTAACTTTTTTTTTTATTGCCCTTGTAGACATACGAGCATACGGCCCACCTGATGGGGAGTGGTTACCGTCACCCATGGACTTCAGCAATGCCAGGGGCAGAGCCAAGCCGCTGCCTACCGTTGAGTACTCTCCACAAGCCTCGTTTGAGAAAGATAAGTCATAGCACTTGGGAAACACCGTGGAGGGGAGTTCATTCCAAAGCCGGATGGTACGTGGCAAAAAATATCTCTGAAAACGCACTGTGGATGAACGCAGTGGCTTCAGGTAGTATGGATGAACTCTACTCCAGTGGCAGGCGGTGCGATAGTAAAAACGAGATGATGGGATCATCTCAAATAATTCCTCAGAGCACTCCCGATGGAACATGCAGTACAAAATGCAGAGAGAAGCGAAGTCCCTCCGCAGACCCAGAGGTTCCAAACGATCCGTAATTCGTAATTGTCAACTGTTAGCATGAAAATTTTGAAAAGTGATCATTTTTAACAATAAACTTTAAACGTGCCTTGACGGAAAGTATCTGATATTTGACTAATTTAAGGATATCTTCGAAAAAATGTTTTCAAGACGCTAACAACCCCATACAAACGTAAAATAAAGGATATTTCTGTGAGAGAATCTGCAAAATGGAAAATATTGGATCGGGGCGAAGCATTAGCGCGTCAGACATATCAGACGCAGTTCAACGTTATATTGACACGATTCAATCTAACTCACAAATCCAATCCCTCAACTTTTGAAGCGTCTAATATCTACGCTTCTGCATTTATGAATAATAACTGGAAAAAGTTAAACTCACAAATCCAACTCGATCTGAATATTGTAGATTCTGAAAGGTACACCGCGAATAGGGAAAAACGTAAAACATTATTTGAGACTTCGATGTTGCTTCTTTATCAGAAAGTTTGTTACGGATTATGGTATCTGGACTGGATTGATGTATTAAGGGGTAGGTTACCCGATAACTTCTGACTTAATGGAAGCTTAAACAACAATTGAATAACGAACAAATCATGTACCTGATTGTATCTAGTAAGGCTTTGAATGAATCATTTTTGACGAAGTGAAAGTAATATTTAATGTCACAATTTGGTTTTTATTAAAGCCCTCGTAGCCTAAAGAATCAGACGGCCTATCTACTCGTACTGAGCGATACGACTGTACCAGCCTTCAAGCCGTTTTGTAACTAAATAAGTACTCTGCCTGTTTTTGCAACGAAGCAGTATGTATTCCGGCTTGAAAATAATCTTACCCGTTGTAATATTAAGTCTTGGACTTCATATAATGTCATATAATGTTAGTTAATGTAGGTTTAGTTAGGTTAGGTAGGTTAATGACCTTTGTGAAAATAAAAATAGTAGTGTTTTATTGCAATCCGATTTTTTTATTTCAATTTTATTTAATTTGAAAAGTTGAATTTACTACAATTGCGAATTATATAGAAGATAAACGATATTAGAAATTTTTTAAACACGCACTTTATTTGTGTATTTTAAAAATCGTATCCATAAGAGCCGAGCATTTGAGTAAGTCGCCTTTAAGCAACAAGAAGCACTAATAATAAATGAGCGTTTATTACTTTGCAAAGGTAAGCTATAGTAATTACAGCGTGTGCCATTAGCCTGTGTGTTAGTTGAAACTAACGCGGAATGGTTTAACTCCATTTTTAATTACGTAGATAGTGAAATACGAGGGATATCCATTCTCCTCGCCTTAGTTTGGTTTGAATATTAAATCAAGTGTATAATCAAACGCAGCTACTTGCGGTTTTACTACAAAAATAATACCTTAAAAAAAGTTAAGACATTTTAATTTTAGACCTTAAAAGAGAGGACCACAGATTTTAATTAAAAAGAAAATAATTCTACCTTTATAGCAGTTTCATTAAGGCACTTTGGTATTCATCAGTCACACATAGAGGTGCGAGGCACTGTACAAGGAGACATTCTAATTACTGTGATAGGCGTGGCCGTCGGGCGACACCTGATTAAGGCATCAAAGATTCCACCAGGAGCCCGTTCGTAATTATTTGGCCTCGTCACAGTTTCATATTTTTTCAGTAGATACAAATTTATTTAAGGATTTGTTAAAAAATATATGAAGTTATAAATGTAAGATTTATAATTAATGCTCAGTGTATTCTCGGTAAGTAATTCATAATTCGAAAGTAACGACGAAATAATAAGTTTTCGACACCAGTCTGTGAGTTTTTGAGTTTTTATCACGGCAACACTGATCGCAATTTGAGGGTACCTTAAAATAAGAATATAAATTAAAATAAGACCTGGTAACTAAGACCTTTAGGTCATCTAAAGGTCTTAGTTACCAGGTCATAAAATCCTTTATATATTTGACAGTGCCTTCGCGACTTGATATCAGCTGTCACTTCTTCTTGCCTCTCGAACGGAACGGTATACATGTGTAACGGTCTTGCTACGGTTTGCTACGGTTTTTCATAATAACTTTCTTCCTTATACATTCTCGCCCTAAAGTCTTTTTCGTAAGTGATACGGCGTTATTCGACGAGGACGTCGGTTCCGATGAGTGCTAAGCTAATATATTGTTAAAAAAGTACAGTCGTTATTAAAAACGAAACTGACATCTTCTTACATTCTATTAACAAAAGATATTTTTGCACTAAACAATAAGTCGTCGTAGACTAAAGGATAAAATGCCCCATATATTCGTATCGAGCGATGCTACTATCCTAATGTTCGAAACCCAGGAGGGTACCAATTTTTTTTCTAATTACATTCCTGACGTAGGAATACCAGCGCGTAATAAAAATCAAACACGCAAAAATTTCATTTTGCGATATTAATATCAATTGAGGTAACAAATCTTAAACTTCAAAATAGACTGAAGGGGGACCGTTAGATCGTGCACAGGTCTACGCAGTAAATAAATAAAAAAGAAAAAGATCTTCGCACATAATATTTGGCTACTCACGATTTGGATTTGCCTACGCAATAAAAATAAAAGACCTTTTAGTTATTGTTTCGTTAACAATATACAAATACATATTATGTATGTATCGTCGATAGAGTGAAGTAACGGAGAACTTACTTAACTACGCATTTTCAGTGTAAGCATCACATTGAAAGGTGATTTACCTGCGTACAATCAAGGGTTGAATAAAATTGACGTCTCATTAGGAGGAATCGAGGACACAGTTTCAATTGATTTATACCAAATCCACGGGGAATCTAATAAATAACAATTTATTGCGATCGAGTAGGATAAATAAGGACTTTGTTAAGGGTCATTACCTTGTGCTATTTGAAATAAAGGAAAATGCTTATTTTATATTTATGTTCATTCACCCTTAACAAAGGAAGTACTTTACAAAAAATCGAAGTCTTAACTCGAGGATCTAATTTTTAAGTACCGAGAAGAGACTAATGATAGTTGCATTATTAAAATATATGTACTTTCAAATATCCGTATATCTTCGTTTAGATTTTTGAGCCACCCAGTAAATCAATATTAACGTAAATTTCGTTTGAAGTAATTTGATATTTCAATTTCGAATCGGCTATACACTGTTTTTTGTTTAATGAGAACTATTTTATTATTACATGCCCTGAAAATTCACATTCTTTATTGACAATATAAAATTAGCCTGACAAGAGCCTAAGCTACAACGCGACCTTTCGTGGTATCCCTGTAAAAAATAATTAGCATCGATGAAGAAAAATCACAATTGTTTAAATTCTAACTTTTTAAAAATATCTATCAAAAAAATACCGTCTTATTTAAATTTAGAGCAACGATGCAAACAAACAGAAAACATTCACAGGGTAACTACGCGTGCATTCATTTAATTCTTCATGGGGAAACAACGAAATTAGTGAAGTTTCTATGAATGGAGCGTGAAAAATATGTAATTATACCCTCGACGGGTCATTTATTGTAATAAGTGCAGCTCTCACTGCTTAACTGAACTTTTAGTCGCTATTTTTAGGTTGTTTTATAGTATATTCAAGCAAAAGTACGCATTTTTTTAAAACATTTCATACATACAATTATTTTTTATTTATTTTTATATACTTATTTAAGGTACATGTTGGGATATACCCACCTAGTTTTAAATGGTCACCGAAAATCATAGACTTCACAAGATGAATGCCGCCATCTTGAGACGGTCGATAAGATCGGTTGATGAGATCAAAGTCCCAATTATTATTGTATTGTGCAACTGGTGTGCTAGTCTTCAAGCCCGAAAGCACTACTGCTCTGCAGAAATTGGTACAGGGGTTATACCAACCCTGAGGGCTTTTAATACACCCTACCATAAGTAAATGTCGGTTGGCGTTCACAGTATACTAGTATAATAGTGTAATAATGTTGCTGACCATTCTCCGGTGATTTTCTAGTCACCTTTTACGACAGCTACGAAAATTAATTGGGTAGTGCTATCCTAGGCCATTCACCACACGGTCAAAGAATATTCACATGACTTTTTAAACATTTTTTTAAAACGCAATAAAAGATTATAGCAGGTTTCTCTAATATTACAAATGTGGGTCCATATTAGTTGAAATGGTCCAATGTTATAAATACGAAAGTCTTTTTATTAAGTTTTTTGTATTATTTTTTGAGTAATTGAACTTATTATGATCAAATATATTGTGGAAACATGTTGACACATGACATGATAAAATAATTATGTGTATATAAAAATATTTTTTACGATTTAATAATGATAATAGTAACTTTAAATAAAACAAACAATTAGGAATACAAACAAATACCAGCCACAGGTATAATTACATTTAAATTTAAAAAGCACAGAACGAAAATTGTAAATTTTAATGATACCAACCATCTAAGGCTTAAATCGATCATCAGTTTAGGTTATTTTGTAAAATGATCCATCATTAGGGTTTTGTTCTTTTCCATCCCTTTTGCAAATAATTTTCCTTCATGTTTTTCTCATTGACTTTTAAAAGTAACATAATTTTTTGGAACGAATTTCCTTATGGGACGATGCGGAGGGGTACCCTAACCGGGAAAAACGTCCGTAACGTAAGATTTTTATTAGTAATGTACACAGTGTACGACTTAACTTTGTTATAACGTACAAAAAATAACATATTATCATTTATCATTCATTGACCACGATCTCAGACCGTTCATTTGCGCAATACACTAACTCTTATGCAAACAACCGTGAATGAAGTGTACCACAATAAGTTCGCACGTTACCGAACGACCGTGGGTTGTTGCGAAACCTCCAGTTTCATTTTCTTTATACCTCGAATAGAACTTAAAATTAATATTTTTTGTAATAAGGAACTTCGTTCCTGTCCGGTGTCCCACGACACCACACATCTTTTTTTAATACGTTTCTCTGCTTAGTTTTCAAATAATCTATCAAATCAATCTTAAGTCTTAAATCTCTTAACTGAAAATTTCCGATTAATCAGAAATAATCATGATTGTCTAACATTAAATGCAGTGCCGTGGTCTTTGTTGGCTCCATTGACGGCGTGAAGCAAAACTCCATAGCGGCCGCCAGTGCCTTATTCTGAAGGAATAATCGATCTCTTAGAGGCAGCCACTCCGTTCGAAACAAAAGAATATTTTCTAGCCTATTATCAAAATTATAGACGGTGTAAGACAATACCGAGGCTCGGCTATGTCTTATTTTAATTGCTTCGTCTCGGGAGCTGGATTGTGTTTTATTACGGAATAACGCCGTCGATGCTTTGTTACTACTATCAGGATTTCAAAGACACGACTTAAAATATCTTGAAGCTCTTTTCTTAGAGTATATCATTAGTTATGTTAATAGGTTTTTTTGTTAAATCTAGGAAACTACGAAGACACAGTAATTTTTAAGCAATGAATTAAGTTCTACTTTTTACTTTTTATTGCTTAGATGGGTGGACGAGCTCACAGCCCATCTGGTGTTGTATGGTTACTGGAGCCCATAGACATCTACAACGTAAACGCGCCAGACACCTTGAGATATGAGTTCTAAGGTCTCAGTATAGTTACAACGGCTGCCCCACCCTTCAAACCGAAACGCATTACTGCTTCAAGGCAGAAATAGGCAGGGTAGTGGTACCTACCGCGCGGACTCACAAGAGGTCCTACCAGCAGTAATTTTAGTAATTTTAGTTTAATGTCCACTACAATATGTTGAATTGATCAATTTATCATTGTACAAAATGTTTTATCTAACTAGGCACCACCGTCCTGCGTATTTTTGCCACGAAACAGGAATGCGTTTGGGTTTGAAGGATAGATCAGGCATAATACAAATGATACTTTGACCATGATATACCCTAAGGTATGTGGCAACGTAAATGTCCATGTGCTTCTGTAAGCATTTAACACAAAATAGGACCTGAACTTTGTTTTTAGCCAAAAAATATATAACAAAAGTGGCTTTTTTCGTAAAGTAAACTTATTCCTATGAAAACCGAGATTCACTTTCTCAACGTCTACAACGAACAAGATTCATTAGTCTTAGCGGATATTCACAAAGGCTATGTACTAGGAACGACGTCAGGAATATATGCGGTGCGGACGGTGGGTAGCCCTTTGTACAAAGAAACCTCGTGGGCCTGGCGTTGGCAATAAAGTCGTTACACAAACGCATTTTACATAAATGTACATAATAATATCTAGATGTAACTAATGTACATAATTTTATAATATATTCTAATGAAATAAGTGTGTGTTAAGTGTGTATTAAGTATATTTATTATTTTATTTCTTTTTTTTTTATTGTCTAAATGTGTGGACGAGCTCACAGCCCACCTAGTGTTAAGTGGTTACTGGAGCCCATAGACATCTACAACGTAAATGCGCCACACACCTTGAGATATAAGTTCTAAGGTCTCAGTATAGTTACAACTTACAACGGCTGCCTCACCCTTCAAACCGAAACGCATTACTGCTTCGCGGCAGAAATAGGCGGGGCGGTGGTACCTACCCGTGCGGACTCACAAGAGGTCCTACCACCAGTAAACAAAGTTGTGATATGTATTTATAATACATAATACATTTTTATTTCTCAGTGGAGTCTACACTAAATGCAGCTTGTATCTATCGCGAAAGACCTACTACACATATCCAATTTTCTAACATAAGTGCATAACTAATTTTTTAATCAATATGATATCATCAATTGCTTTTAGTATCAGTTGAGAAAGGCTCCACTAATTCGGCTGACTTTTTTCTTCTTCTTCTTGTCTGTTGTTTGCAGGAAAGGGAATGTTTAAAAAAATGTATTTGAAAATTTTCTAAACATTTTATACAAGTATATTTTCTTCATTATTTATTAGTAATTCAATATTTATATTCAATATTTATTTATAATATTTACTAGTTAAAATTTTCTTCGGTTTTATTACGATTAATTTAATTGGTAATTTATTAACATTAGTTAACATAGCATACAAAAGCTATCCAACTCTGCACGGTGTATCGGCTATGTTTTGATTTGTCTTACATCGCGTAGAGTACAAATAACATTAGTGTATCCACGTGATTAGCGTGATACTAGTACAGTAAGTATCTCATTGTTCAGACCACAACGACTTCTATAAACACTTGCTACATTTAAATCTAAAATAGATCAGATTTCGATTGTACTCGGCCTTGGCGATTCTTTATAAGCAAGAAATATTACATCATAGAATATTTAATATAATATATACCGTATCTACACTGTTATAGTTCGCAAAAGCTAAGAAATGCTTTCGTGCAAGCCGTTCGGGAAAAGCTGACCAACATACACGGCTGAATGGATTAATACGGAATATTGGAGAGTTGCTATAAGTCGAAGGCAATATTGGTCAGTGGTTTCCTTTGGGGGAAACTATGCCTTTTATAGTATTTGTCTATGCACAGTACCATAACATCAAAACAAAAAGCTAGTGCGTAAAATAGATATTTCAAGAAATGAACTTCCAAGAAGTATTTACTTATCTAAATAGTTTTCATCATATGATGTAACTTTTTGAACAAATTTCCGCAAAATAAATTGTGTTGGCAAACTATTTTTACGGAGCGACAGAAGCAGTTTCCATCTTTGGTAAAACTCTGGAAAAATTGCCAACTAGATACAGTCAACACGCCACCAGTCAGTCGTCCAGATAACTGCTTGCCAGACTCGAAGGAAATACTTGGTAAAATGACAAAATGATAAAAAACATAACGAAACACAACAGCGCATTTATATTTATGCATTTTAATTTACCCCTGTCACTTAGTTTCGCCTCTCAAAGTGTATTTGTTGAACATTTTCAATTAACGCACGAGAATAAAAATCGATATTTTCCGCAAAACGTTCGAATAATAACTTGTTAAAAGGTATATTTATGCAACTACAGTTTATCTATTAATCACTAGTTTAAATTAAAATTCCAACGTGAATATTCAATACACATTTTGTATCAAATTTAGTGAATTAAATATTTCTCGCGTGAACGAAAAATCTAAAATTTCTTTCGTATTTGCGTAGGGCTAAAAGAATTCAGCATAAAATTTTATTTACGTACTAAAATTTTACGTTAAAATAAACATATTTACGTATGGATTTATAGTAGCACGTACTTAGAAAATAAGCAGGGAATTTTCACACCCTCCCTTTTAATGGTCTGGTTAGCAAATACAGACGGCATAAAAACAACCGATCCAAATGTTTCAAATTTAAAATATTCTACTCAGAATTGCGTTGGTTAAAGAATGTCTATGTTAATCTTCAACTGGATCTATAGCTTATTTTAATGAACAGTATATGGCAGTCGTCGCTGACAATGCAAATGCAATAAGTCACTAAAGTTAATTTCTGTGTTAACGACAATTTATCAAGTGTAAAAAGAGTGCCCGAAAAAAAATTTTGATTAGAACTTACAAGGAAGGCATACCTACAACGAATAAATCTCAGTTGCTTACGCAAACAACGTACACTTATCCTGCACTGCGGAACATCAATATAAAATCCAATCAGGCGTGGTAAACATTTTTTTCCGACGGTACGATCTAATTTCGTGAGGCTTCGCGCCTCTCCACAATATCCACAAAGTAGTGAAAGTGGCTCGAAGTGCTCACACCGGCAGACAATCCGAGCTTTCCATTGTTGTCTTTGATTTAGCCGCCGCAGTGCGCACGTTACGAGCCCCGTATTTCAACGCCACAGGTAATGAGTACTTTTTAATCAGGTTCCTCGAGCACTACTAATTACTATTCACTATAGATTCCTTGCAGTGAACTTACGCATTTCGCTACAAAAAACGGTAAAATGAAAATTTCAACGTCTAGGAAATTTTGTAACTTTGAGTTACCCTTCATGTCGAGTCAATAATCTCATAGAACTGAATGACATCTGTGAAACCTTACCGAGTTAAGAAATTTTATAATCTTCAACGTTCAAATATTCACATCCAATTTGCGAATAATAGTCCCGGTCTTCAATAAAATCTGTCAAATCATTATTCGTGGATATTAAACGAAAAACTCTGGGACATTTTCATTTCATCCCGCCGTTCATATTAACTTAGAGAGCAACCTAAATATGCACGCAATTTTCATCCATTCCTTTCCTAATGACTTTCACTGACACGGCGCAAAACCCCTCATTTTACACTTTGACGCGTTCACTTACGCCTAGTCCTGTCGCCATGTCATTTTCCAATGGAAGCTAAACTTAATGCACTGGTAAAATATGACACTTTGCCTCACGAAATAGAGTCTTGTTTCAAATAACGTGACGGCCGAAGCAGGGTGACTTTTGTCTATTCTGTGTCTTCAAGGATAAAGTATTAGTCGTCGGAAAAATAATACGGCTCAACTGAATTGCTTTGGTTACCAAAATACAACCTTATTGCTCAAGAATTAATATTGAAAAAGTAATGATTTGTCCGTTAGTGTTGTGTTGAATAATAATGAATGTTTTCGCTTTTAGATCGTTTTGTCTCTCAGTAACATGAAACTGAGTTCGCACCTCGAAAACAAAAGGTTCGGATTTTTTCACACATTATGAAAGTTCTTTGTACTGGCTCGAAAGGACTCTCGTATCGCGCTACGTATGTTTTGTATCTAATTAAATATCAGTCCTTCATATAGTTTTCGTTAGTAAGTGATAAAAGTAATTCTAACATTAATTAAGAATTTAGTGAAGAATCCTTTCTTTAAAACAATCTTTGTCAGACGAGCTTGCAACCCACATAACGTCTCACCGACTAACCTGCTTTCGATGTTTCTCTTGTTATCTCACACGAGACACAAGCTTGTTTAGTAAAAAAATTTAGCAGAGTACCAATTCATAAGTACAATACAATCTCATCGCTAGCACTCAACGTAGCAGTCATGGAACGTATTATAATAAAGAAGAAGTAGGGAATCCTACAGAACTAACAGAACATACTACCATGATCGGATAAAATAAAAATATTGGCAGTAGTTTCAGAACGTTGACGTTTTATATATTATTATGTCTTCAGTTTAAAGATCGAATAGGTTATCACACAATTATATCTGGCCTTCGACGAAAATTATACGATAGGGTACAAAACAAGTTTAAATACTCAGAAACAAAGTTAATAAAATCCATCAAATATTCACGAGCTCTCGATAAAGTACAAGTATTGGATAATAATGAAGTTGGTCCGAATACTTCATAGTAGCTGACCAATATTCTCCGTGAGGCGTTCACGTGTCCGAAATTCTCAGACCGGCCGTGAAATGTGAAGCCAGTCGATTCACGCGACCAACTTATCTTGAACATTTTTAGTAAAAAAAATTCACTTGACAATTTTAAAAAAATTAAATTTTTGTTTAAATGTGGACTCAATCAGATTTTCTATAACACAATATAAATATGAGGATATTCGAGCTGAATTCGTGACAGGAGATTAGATACCGGATATTTTTGTTACTTGAAGTTAACTGATAATTATCTTCACGAATCCACACAAAGGAAGTGATATATACTTCAGGCTATTGCCAATCCCTGGTTTCTTGTAGTCGCTCAAGACCATATTATTATAGATCATAAGCTATTCTGCTCAAATGGAAATAAAAAAATAGCCTGTTTTTTTAGGAAATTCTATTCTGGGCTATAGAAAGTGTTTGTCGTTCATTAAATCATCAAGAACGTAATTTGTTTGTTTTTTTGTTTTTTCTGAATAAGTATTTTAAATACAAAATCTCCTACAAATTGATGGCCCAATTTCGTAGTCGTTTATTGTTAGGGTAACCGGTAGGCATCGCCTGCGGCCTTGTCTGCCATATGGGAGACATTCCCCGGTTCCCGGATCCTCTTAGTTGTTCTACATGCTTTCACACTTTTGGCCGTCCACAACAACGGGGAAAAAGCCGGGAGATGCGAAAACTTTGCGAATAACAAAAGTATTCGGGTTCTGACAAAATATTTTGTGTAAATCCTTCTTCGTAAGAGACTTGGTCAATGCGAATATGATACGTAACTTTTGCTTTAACGTAACTTGAAATAAAATAACGTGAATCAAATATTTTTATGAAAGATGAGACATTTTTTTGGCACATCCGAGCCTTTTACGATCTATAAATTGGCGATGGACGGAATCGCTACCATCTGACCTGACGCAGGATTATTATATGACTGACTCGGCGATGATATAATTAGTGCCCCTAACGGCTAAGCCGAGGGTTCTTTGTTCAATTTATACATCGAACAAACATTCGCGTGACGCACAGGCTTGGTTGCTATGATGTCAGTCAGCAGTTTCAATAAATGTTTACTATTTGAACCTATATACGTATGTATATCAGCCTCTGGTTCCCATAGTACAGGGAATATTTGTTTGGAGCTTAATGACCGTGTACGATTTGTCCTCGTTTATCCATTATTTAAATAACTATATGCTTGTTTTTTCTTATTGCCTAGATGGGTAGATGGTCTCAGGGCGCATCTGGTATTAAGTGGTTACCAGAGTCCATAGACAACTACAACGTAAATGCCGCTACTAACTTTGAGACATAAGTTCTAAGGTCTCGTGAATGAAAATTATCTCTTCCGGCAAGATTTCAGCCAAAAGTAGTACTTCTATTTTGGGTAAGTATAATAGTTTTATAATATTTAATTAATTTAGAAAACCTTTTCGAGTATTCCATGTTTGTAACCCAATCGTATATCCGAGGAACGCCTTTTTTATTTATTGCATACATGGATGAACGACTTCATCTAATCTAGTGTTAAGTAGTTATCGAAGACCAAAATGACTGATACCTTCCCATTGTAATCGAACTTAAGACATGAGATCTAAGTCTCAATTATATAGGTATTATATACGAGTAATAGTAATCATTGTCATAGTTAAATGTCAGCAGTATTCCTTGATAAATTAATAAGTTTGTTGTTCCATTGATCTAAATAGATATCGATAGTTAAATAACATACCATGACTTAATATTAAATAACATAATATAATAAGCTAAAGTAAAGTACAATAAATATAGACTTGAGTTTAAAAACTTCGTTCCAACTTAGAAAACATACTTCGATCTAATAATATATCGTAACATCTTAAATTCGACAACAACAAAATGCTGTAATCTATTTATAAAACGAAGACGTGTAGGACGAATACTTAATGCGAGAAAAACATTTTCTGCTACGCTCTTGAGAAATCAAAAAGTTATACCATGTGCGCACAGTGTGAAATAAGCTTTTTGTTTCAAAAATGTATTACGTGTCATTGTCAAAATATCACTTATCATCTCTAAAATAAATAGATATTAAGGCTGGACTGTTTAACAGTAGATGTATATGAGCAGGCAAGCTCACGGCCCACTTGGTGCAAAGCGGTTATCGGATTTCGAAGCCTCAACAGGCATAAAACAGAGAGGATATAATTTGACCATTTTTTTAAAAATGTCTCCAGATAAATAAATAAATACGTAGTGGAGAAAGGAAGAAAAATTGCCAAGGATAAAAAGAAAATATAACCTTTAAGTGAATTAGAAAAAAAAAACAGATCAAAATTATCCATTATTTGCTTTCTGCTTAACAAGGCTTATACTAGGATTACCCTTAATGATTTATTTGGATTCTAACGCTTTAGTTTCGAAGTGAAAATACAACGGCGATTAGAATAATAGGATATAGTTCGGGAATTCAACTAATCCCATTAATCATCTTTGAAATTCAATACATTGACACGTTACGCTGCGTATCGGGAGTCGAGCCGGCCATTATGTGCATTCCATAGATTTTATGATGTTTCAGTTTCTATAGATAGAAGCAGAGGATTGAAGGAGGGGAAATATTTGGAATATCACCACTTAGGTATTCGAATATGCAGATCGTCAATTGGAATGCCATCTCCAACCCCTATTTGCCCTGTGAGTTTGTTAGCATTCCTAAGGCAAACGTTAGAATGGATTGGTGAATTATTCAAAGTGACCAATTTCATTAAGTAATTACATTATCTTTGACCTTTTCAGTAATTGACAGGGTGTGTCCTGGTTAATGAAAATTTGAATTCTTCGCCGAATTTTATTATGGATATTAAAATATAAGAAATTCGACTAAATTTAATATGATTTGAAGATCCATCACAGTAGACGTTTTTGCGAAAAGATGCTTAAAACTCGTGAGAGTAAGGCTTAAATGTTGTAAAGTCTTAAAGTTAGTCTTAGACATAATCAAAAATATGTAACTTTGTGGATTATCCCGAGGTTCAGCCATTTTACTTTTGCATATTCTTGAGTACCTCGCAAATTTCACGGACATAGACGACGGTGTTTTTCATGTAGAAGAAAAATGTAAAATTCTGATGCTGAATTCTCGATTAAGCTGTAAATGTAATTACCATTTATTTATATAATAACCTTACTGGTTCATTAATTAGTGACTGGAATTACGGCATCACAAAGTTCAGATTCGAATTCCGAGAAACGATATTAAAGGTACCATTGACTTCCACGGTGAAGGAATAACATTCTTCCTCTCAGTCGCATGCACTCTTGGGAGAGGGGTCGTGGTCATCACTTCGGCTGGTGGTGCGCTTCACCAGACGTCGCCATTCCTAGCGTACCGCGGCCCTTCTTGTGCATAAGGAATAACATCGTGCAATAAAAAACAAACCCTATAATTATAATTCACGTAATTACTAGTGGTAGGACGTCTTTTGAGTCCGCACGGATAGGTATAACCACCCTGCCTATTTCTGCCGCGAAGTAGTAATTCGTTTCGGGTTGAAGAGTGGGACAACCGTTGTACTGCAAAAACTGAGATCTTAGAACTCGTATCTCAAGGTAAGTGGCGGCATTTACGTTGTAGATGACTATGGGCTCCGGTAACCACATGCGGGGGGCTGTGAGCTCGTCCACCAACCTAAGCATTACAAAAAAACCTGGAAGCGCAATTCGGGTGTATTTTTAATATCTCCTATGAAAGTTTTTTTATATCCACAACAAGAGAACATTTGGATGTGTATGTAACGTTACGAACAAAAAACATATAGTTGTCATAATATACATAACTGTACTTGTGTGCTCATTTAATTGTAGCTCCGCCAAAGGTAATGATGAGACTTATTTTATTAGATACAGATTTCAGAGGACTGAATTTTAAATTGTATTGAAATTTTCAAAGGAAATATTGAGGAGGGTTAGTAATACTACGATTGCTTTATAGATTTAAGCGAGACGTTTTTTTTAAGGCGACAAAACGTGACCTGCATAGCTTAAGGTCCATTGTTCGATCGCAAAGGACCAGAGTTTCCTAAGTTTTTTTTTTTTTTTACATAAAAGCGAATTCACTTATTTGAGTTACCGCCAAGTAATAAATTCGAGGGGGAGTTGTAATAAAATGAGACGACAATGAGCGGTGCCTTCCGTTTGTTGATAAACTGACTTGTGCGATAACAATGGCTTACTGATTAAGTACAGAAAAAATATATCGTTGCAATGATAATATGCTATGATAAGTTCGTTAACATTCTATTTGTTTTTTAATGATTTTATCAAATTGATAGGAGTTTTTTTTATGGCTTAGATGGGTGGACGAGCTCACAGCCTACCTGGTGTTAAGTGGTTACTAAAGCCCATAGACACCTACAACGTAAATGCGCCACCCACCTTGAGACATAAGTACTAAGGTCCCAAGTATAGTTACAACCGCTGCCCCACACTTCAAACCGAAACGCATTACTGCTACACGGCAGAAATAGGCAGGATGGTAGTACCTGCCCGTGTGGACTCACCTACCACCAGTAAAAATGGATTGTATTGATTGAAGTATTGATTCTTTGCAACTTTAGAAAAAGTACCTTTGTGCCTTTTATGATTAAAAGTCTAGACTAGTGATTCTGAACCTTTTTTTTTGTTGCGGAACATATTTAACGATTTCAAAATTTGGCGGCACACAAAGAAAAAGATAAAAATTATTTACTTACTACCGAATCACATACATTTGCCAATTTTAACGAAAGAAAAGGTGCAATAACTACTATGCAACCTAGCAGTAACTACTATGCAACCTTACAAACTATGCACCTTGTGAATCCCAACTATCACTAAAACAACACGTTTTGTACGCAGAAGTGGCAAGTGTGCGCTGACTTGAGACATATTCCTATTGCTATGCACGCCGCTTCATCATAATTTGGCACTAAGAAAAACCACGTTGCAAAGAAAATAATAAAATAATTTATTTTTTTGTGGATTTAAATATTATTATATATTCATGTTAAAAATATTTTTCTTTTTAAATGATATAATTTAATAATATTACCATCATTATATATTTGCAAAATTTGGCGGCACACTTTTGAAATTTGACGCCACACAAAAGTGCCGCGGCACAGTGGTTGAGAATCTCTGACTCTAGACGTATATCCAATGTGACCAAACTAGGTATAGGGTTGGCACTTTAGTGAATGTTTCTGTAATAACTTCTCAACCAATGACAGGTGTCATACGTGTAGTTACAACAAATTGTTTTGTAACCACTACTACCCTGACATCCGCCTATAGCAGCGTGACTTCTCCCATTTTTTTAATTTATTCATTAGATTCATTAGGTCAATGAACTAACGACTTACCTGACGCGAATGCTTTGTGATAGAAATAAGCGAGATGGTCGTACGTACCCATGCGGGCTTAGGATCCTATCACAAGTAAAATTGAATTCTCTACTACCTAATCATGCAGTTATTTCTGTCTTCTATCGTAACCCTTTTTAATCAGCCATGTTATTTAAACGAGATAAGTTCGTCCAACGTCCGTGGATCCGAGCTCAATCGGGATCTAATCTTTGTTTGATTTCAATTAACACGCTGTAATCGGGCTGCGACTGTAATTTTTTTTTTGCATTAAATAAGAAAATACTGATTTTTTTTTAATATTCAATTTAAATGCACTCTAGTGTAATTTCAATTCTTGGAACTTACTCATTTACATAGTTAGTTATACAAATAAATTTGTTTATTGCATAGACCGGTAAATAAACTCACGACCTACATGGTTATAGGAACTTATAGAAATAACAACAAGAATAACACCACTCGCTTTGAGGCGTCGGTTTGTCTCTAGTATAACAGCTTTTCGGAATCTTCAAACAGGAACGCATTTTTTTTATTTATTGCTTAGATGGTTGGACGAGCTCACAGCCCACCTGGTGTTAAGTGGTTACTGGAGCCCATAGACATCTACAACGTAAATGCGCCACCCACCTCGAGACATAAGTTCTAAGTTCTCAGTATAGTTACAACGGCTACCCCCACCCTTCGAACCGAAACGCATTACTGCTTCACGGCGGAAATAAGCGGGGTCGTGGTACCTACCCGTGCGGACTCCCAAGAGGTCCTACCACCAGTGATTAGCAAATTATAATTTTGCGGGTTTGGTTTTTATTACATGATATTATTCCTTCACGGTGGAAGTCAATAGTGAACATTTGTTGAGCACGTATTTCATTAGAAAAATTGGTACCCGCCTGCGGGATTCGAACACCGGTGCATCGCTACATACGAATGCACCGGACGTCTTATCCTTTAGGCCACGACGACGCATGTCTGATTTCAGCTAAAAGCCATCAGTAAGTACGCGAATTAAAATTTTTTCAAGTTTGATTTTATAACAAAACGTTGTTCGATCAATTGTGGAATTTCATTAGAAAAACTGATACCTGTTTGAACCGACTGATGATACCGATTTGAACATTAGAATGCAGTGGGGTCCTCACATATGCAAGTTAGCGAGTAGGCTTAGTTCTGCAGCGTTTGCGGTAAAAAAAAATACGAATGTATATTAATGAAGATACGGCACGCTTGGTTTATTTTAGTTATTTTCATAGTGTTATGTCCTATGGCATTTTGCTATGGGGCAATGCTGCCGATGTCGAAACGATTTTCAACCTGCAGAAGAGGGCTATTCGTGCTATTTATAATATGCACCCGAGGGAATCCTTGAGGGACAAGTTTAAGGAAATCAAAATTCTAACTTTAGCGTCCCAATACATTTTTGAAAATTTATTGTACGTGCGTAAAAACATTGAAGAATTCCCCAGAGTCTGCGATTTGCACAATGTGAACACTAGGAACAAACATAGGCTTGCGTTGCCGGCGGCTCGAATTAAGAAAATAAGCAACTCTTTTAGGGGGCTGGGTGTACAGCTTTTCAACAAGATCCCACTAAACGTTCAACTACTACCTGTTCATAGATTTAAGAAAACTGTTAAGGAACGTTTGTGCAACAAGGGATATTATAAAGTTAAGGATTATTTACTAGATGGCACTACGTGGGAATGAGGCGCTCGCTCCTGGCCTTTTCATTTTTCATTATTATTATTATTTTTTTAAACTTGTTTTTTCTTTTATTGTGAATATTTCTATTTATTTAAAAAAAAGAAAATATTTGAGAAAAAACAAAAAGAAAAAAAAAAGCCCGCTGAGTTTGTTTCGCCGGTTCTTCTCAGGACTGTGGCTTTTTTTGGAACCGGTGGTAGAGTTAACATTGTTATTTGTATTTTGACATTCAACAAGTGTGTCATACTGACATCTAAGTTGAAATAAATGATTTTGAATTTTGAATTTGAATTTGAATTTGAATAGTCACATCTTTCAATACGAGTACACTTTTAGTCTTAACCTTTGAGCCCAAAGGATTTGATTTTTAAATTTTTTCATCAGTAAATTTGTGATACGCTTTTTTTTTTTTTTTATTGCTTAGATGGGTGGACGAGCTCACAGCCCACCTGTTGTTAAGTGGTTACTGGAGCCCATAGACATCTACAACGTAAATGCGCCACTCACCTTTAGATATAAGTTGTAAGGTCTCAGTATAGTTACAACGGCTGCCCCACCCTTCAAACCGAAACGCATTACTGCTTCACGGCAGAAATAGGCAGGGCGGTGGTACCTACCCGTGCGGACTCACAAGAGGTCCTACCGCCAGTAATTACGCAAATTATAATTTTGCGGGTTTCAATTTTATTACACGATGTTTTTCCTTCACCGTGGAAGTCAATCGTGAACATTTGCCGAGTACATATTTCATTAGAAAAATTGGTACCCGCCTGAGATTCGAACACCGGCGCATCGCTAAACACGAATGCACCGGACGTCTTATCCCTTAGGCTACGATGACTGCATTAAAATTATATTTAAATATTAGTTCACGATATTTCAAATCGAAACTCACGTTACACATTATAATACCCGAAACCGTAAATATTACATAATCGAGATTGCCATACGAATAACGATAATAGACAAGAGTTTAAAGCAAACGAAAACCAAAGTGCTATTTAAAACGGAAGAGTGAATACAAACAAAACGTAGACTTAATTGATATAATGTAAACAAAGTTCCTTCATCTGTCGAAGCGGATATCAGCAGATTGCACTGTTCGTGTTTGTTCATGTAAATATAAATTTACACTGAAAATTACGAGACTCGGGCACTCTATATGATGCGATATTGTTTCGGCAGGCACCAGAAGCAGAAGACATAGTGATGTGAATTCCACCTCATGCTCACTTTGGGACATTGAAGTTTTCAAAGGAGGGATTACTGGTGGCTTAGAGACATTTGCAGTGTTGCTCCTCCCGATCCACTAATGGAGCTTTTAGGTACCTCAAGCACCGGTCATTGTTCTCGTCGAACCCGTCGCTGGCGACGAAGGGCTGGACGAGTAAATTAACCCTCAGACCACAGCCCACTGAGTTTTCGCCGGATCTTCTCAGTGGGTCACGTTTCCGATCCGGTGGTAGATTCTGCGAAGCACGGCTCTTGCTAGGGTTCGTGTTAGCAACGTCGTCAGGTTTGAGCCCCGTGAGCTCACATACTAGTTAAGATTACGCTGAAATAGCCTCTCAAGGCTCTCAGCTTAGGTAGGAAAAAAAAAGCAGTGTTACCAGGCCAGGTGGGCTAAGTTTTCCGGATTCGGGGAGCAATCAACGGTGGCTACGATGAGGCGGTACATATGCCGCATCGCCTTGTCCATCCTTAGACATCGAAGAAGGTTGCACTGAAGTAAGATTTTAGGAAGTTTTTTGAAGGAATTTTTAGGAAGAATTTTAGAAGTATTTTAGTGCTCACTTATGTCGCATCTTCTTCTATATCGTTCCCTCAATGCTGAGGATCGCGATCACATTTGACGTTCCTCCACAGTGTTCGACCAATCCCACGTCAGCTAGTGAGGTTTATCTGATTCTTGGCATCCAGACAGACCTTTTCTGCTAGTTCATGCCTCTTATAGAAGCGGATTTAATATATCATACATATACTTTTTGATGTAATATACAAACTATTTGAAAATGAGCAAGTTCAACGTTTTTGACAATACTTCTTAATAGTGTAACGGCATTGCAAATCGATGGTAAAATCTGGATTTTTTTTATTTACATCATAGCTTTTTTGCGTTTTCGTATTCATTAAAACTACACCTTATCTTCATTTGCATAACTGTTATTTTACGTCAGCTCATAAATTTGAAATATCAAAGATATAGCGTTTTCTACAAACGAAATAGTTGCAACAAATTACTAATCATTGGGTTTCGGAGACGGCGTCAAATCAACACGGTCAGTTCATTAGCTTTATATTGCTCCAAAGATCGGACTTCCAAACGACTAACGTTAACGGTAGGCGTCTCGACGCGTTTATAGACGACCTCACCTTTGAAATAGTCGGTCCCCCAACTCCAACATGTTATCCGTATAACATCGCGCTCCGTCCGAGCACTATAGACCTGGCATTGCTTAGGAACGTAACTCTGCGCTTGCGTTCCATCGAAGCAATGTCAGAGCTCGACTCAGACCACCGACCTGTCGTTATGCAGCTCGGTCGCCCCCACAACCCAGTCACTGTTACGAGGACCATGGTGGATTGGAATAAGCTGGGCACGTGCCTAGCCGACACCGCTCCGCCAATCCTCCCTTACGGCCCGGATTCGAATCTATCCCCCGAGGACACCGTCGAATCCATAAACATCATTACCGATCACATATCTTCCGCGATTATTAGATCTTCTAAAGAAGTCGATGTGGAGGACAGCTTCCACCGCATCAGACTGTCCCCCGATCTTAGGAATCTCTTAAGAGTTAGGAACGCGGCAATCCGGGCCTACGATCGTCTTCCCACGCATTCAAACCGGATTCGGATGCGTCGTCTACAACGCGAAGTCCACTCCCGCTTAAGCGACGCGCGTAACGATAATTGGCATAGTTATTTAGAACAACTCGCGCCCTCCCACCAAGCATACTGGCGACTAGCTAGGACTCTCAAATCCGAAACTACCGCTACTATGCCTCCCCTCGTACGCCCTTCAGGCCAACCACCGGCATTCGATGACGATGACAAGGCTGAGCTGCTGGCCGATGCACTGCAAGAGCAGTGCACCACCAGCACTCAACACGCGGACCCCGAACACACCGAGTTAGTCGACAGGGAGGTCGAGCGCAGAGCTTCCCTGCCGCCCTCGGACGCGTTACCCCCCATTACCACTGACGAAGTTAGAGACGCGATCCACAACCTACAACCTAGGAAGGCACCCGGCTCCGACGGCATCCACAACCGCGCGCTAAAATTTTTGCCAGTCCAACTGATAGCAATGTTGGCTACAATTTTAAATGCCGCTATGACGCACTGTATCTTTCCCGCGGTGTGGAAAGAAGCGGAAGTTATCGGTATACATAAGCCGGGCAAACCGACAAACGAAACTTCTAGTTACCGTCCGATTAGTCTCCTCTCGACGATAGGAAAAATTTACGAACGGCTCCTTAGGAAACGCCTCTGGGATTTTGTTACCGCGAACAAAATTCTCATTGACGAACAGTTCGGATTCCGCTCAAAACACTCGTGCGTACAACAAGTGCACCGCCTCACGGAGCACATTCTGATAGGACTAAATAGGCGTAAACAAATCCCGACCGGCGCCCTCTTCTTCGACATCGCGAAGGCGTTCGACAAAGTCTGGCACAACGGTTTAATTTATAAACTGTACAACATGGGAGTGCCAGACAGACTCGTGCTCATCATACGAGACTTCTTGTCGAACCGTTCGTTTCGATATCGAGTAGAGGGAACTCGTTCTCGTCCCCGTCAACTGACCGCCGGAGTCCCGCAAGGCTCCGCGCTCTCCCCGTTATTATTTAGTTTGTATATCAATGATATACCCCGGTCTCCGGAGACCCATCTAGCGCTCTTCGCCGATGACACGGCTATCTACTACTCGTGTAGGAAGATGTCGCTGCTTCATCGGCGACTCCAGATCGCAGTAGCCACCCTGGGACAGTGGTTCCGGAAGTGGCGAATAGACATCAACCCCACGAAAAGCGCAGCGGTGCTCTTCAAAAGGGGTCGCCCTCCGAACATCACTTCGAGCATCCCACTCCGCAGTAGGCGCGCAAACACCTCCGCCGTTAGTCCCATCACTCTCTTTGGCCAGCCCATTCCGTGGGTCTCGAAGGTCAAATATCTAGGCGTCACCCTCGACAGAGGGATGACATTCCGTCCCCATATAAAAACGGTACGCGACCGCGCCGCGTTTATTCTAGGACGACTCTATCCAATGCTTTGTAGTCGAAGCAAACTGTCCCTCCGTAATAAGGTAACTCTCTACAAAACTTGTATACGCCCCGTCATGACGTATGCAAGCGTAGTGTTCGCTCACGCAGCCCGCACCAACTTGAAATCCCTTCAGGTTATTCAATCACGATTCTGCAGGATAGCCGTCGGAGCGCCTTGGTTCCTTAGGAATGTGGATCTCCACGACGACCTGGAGCTCGACTCCCTTAGTAAGTATCTACAGTCGGCATCGCTGCGCCATTTTGAGAAGGCGGCACGACATGAGAACCCTCTCATCGTAGCCGCTGGAAATTACATACCCGACCCAGTAGACCGAATGGTAAACCGTCGACGTCGCCCAAAGCACGTCATTACGGATCCTCCTGATCCATTAACGGTGCTTTTAGGCACCACAAGCACCGGTCACCGTCCTCGTCGAACCCGTCGCTTGCGACGAAGGGTTCGACGAGTGAACTAACCCATAGACACAGCCCACTGAGTTTCTCGCCGGATCTTCTCAGTGGGTCGCGTTTCCGATCCGGTGGTAGATTCTGCGAAGCACTGCTCTTGCTAGGGTCAGTGTTAGCAACTCTCCGGTTGAGCCCCGCGAGCTCACCTACTAACGTTAGGGCGAAGCTGAAATAGCCTCTCAAGGCTATCAGCATAGGTAGGAAAAAAAAAAAAAAAAAAAAAAAAACTTCCAAACGATCTATTCCCAAGTTTTCTTATTAGAACTTACCCTATTACGAGTACCCACAACTCTACGAAAGGTCGATCGAATAAAATACTCCCAGATTTCAACGAAGACACAACAAAAAATTCTTTAAATTTTATAATAATATATTTAAGCCTTAATAAAAATTTGAGTAAAATTTATTTAAGTACATTTTAGAGAGACGAACCTTAACTTCGCTATAACGATCTCTTAAATTTTGTGAACCGTGAAATAGAACAGAGGCGTCAAAATGATCACTCATTAATATAAAAATCTCGGAGTTTATTGTTAAATTAAAGATGACGTGACTTTTAATTTGAATCATTTTTTTCTGTAACCGTTTTGGTTTCAAATTAATCAGGAGATTTGAATAGTGAAAGCATTGCTTTAAAAAGATGTATATGAAAATATGAAAAAAATCTTCAGTATCACATTATATGTATAAGGGGCACGTAGCTCCATTGATTAGTATGGAAGCGCTTGAGCGGCTGTTAACAAATCCTGGGTGAACCAGTGCTTGTCCATCAGTCACGGTGAGATAGGGAGGGCTTTAGGACCAGCAACAATCCATCCAACTCAAAAAACACTGAAACACACATTGATTACATTATTTTTGCTTCTTACTCGTGATTTTGTGGCGTCTTATGACCATAGATACTAGCATAGCAATAGCATAGGTAATTAATTTCTACTATTTACTAGCTACTGTCAAGCAATCATCTGTTCCTGTTTGCTAATAATCAATATGATTCGACCTTTGACCTCATGCCTATGGACGGCATTTGCTTTGTAGTATCTATGAACTCCATTAACCATTTATCCAACACCTGGTAAGCCGTGAGCTTGTTCTAACAAAGACGCATAATACTAATTAATAAATAGACAACAGCAAAATAATTGAGAGCCATTGGCTCTTCTGTTTGTCAACAGGGTTTCTTTTATTTTTGTTAAGAATCTATTGACAAAATGGGGTTTTTATTTCAAAATATAATTATAAACAAAACAATAAGAAGAAAATCAATAACACCTAAATTAATCTAACTATTGAGGGCTCAGTGATTATGGTCAACTTTCAATCAATAGACGAACACTAGCATAAATGAATAAATAAATGACTTTTGATATTTCAACGACTGTAATGCAATTAAAAATATATTTTCAGGAAAAATAGCGCCGACTAATTATCACCTGCATTGAAATAATTACATAGCCATTCAATGAACTTACATTAAAATAACCGCGAGAGAAACATAACAGTGAACACCAACTGTATTTCCCGCTTTATGGAGTCTAGACTGTTCATTGTAATAAAAAAAATTAATAATATGGTGTTAAAATGATGCGTCTGAAAATTATGTTTGACTAGGGATTCGGATTTCGTCTGTTGGACAATGACCTCGGCTACAGCATAACATTGTCCGTCTGAATTCCCAGTTGGAGTCAGTATGTTAGTTAAATGGATGTTTGCTGTTCGGGGTCTGGGTGGGCCATAACATTGGAGGAAATCGTAGTTTCTAGAATCTAAAATGTCAAATTTTAGTTTTAAATAAATAATTTTGAACTCTAATTTTTGGCAATATAATAAAATAATCACATGAAACGTGTAAAAAAATTAGAAAATTCTGATGGCGGCTTCATCTATTACAGCCATGTTATTTCGAAACTCAATGAAACGGAAATAGCACATGAAACGCGACTCTAAAAAGTGACGACTTTAAAGTTACTTGGACTGGTGGTAGGACCTCTTGTGAGTCCGCGCGGGTAGGTACCACCACCCTGCCTATTTCTGCCGTGAAGCAATAATGCGTTTCGGTTTGAAGGGTGGGGCAGCCGTTGTAACTATACTGAGATCTTAAAACTTATATCTCACGGTGGGTGGCGAATTTACGTTGTAGATGTCTATGGGCTCAAGTAACCACTTAACACCAAGTGAGCTGTGAGCTCGTCCACCCATCTAAGCAATAAAAAATAAATGACGTCTGTATCTACAAGATTGACTCTAAAAAAGCACAAGTTAGAAATATTTGTAAAGTTTTGTTTCTACTGTGTGTGAATTGCACATATGCTTTGTTTAATCGTTAAAAAAACATATCGTGAAGGACCACAAAACATCCTGAACAATATCGAATTTCAAAATACATTTACTTCTCACTTTCATTATCCGGTTTTGAAAAAAAAAAAAACATTTTTTCACCTCCGTTTTACTGATCGCCTTCAAACATGAAGCTCTTGAAGCTCATCAAAATCCTGATAATAATCATAATCTACGCGAACATTGGCACATGCATTAATGCGAAATGGGGGAGGCCAAAGTTCAGCGAACATATTAAATCGTTAAGTGTTTTGATAAACACAGACACAGGGGTTTAGCGATGATGCGATTCAGCTGGGAATTTGGTAAATCATCGTCGATGGGGAAGCACGTTCAGTGAATCGAATCGCTAGGTATGCTTATCTCTGCCCATAAAACGAGAATCGCATTTGAATAGGAATTTAAAAGGGTATAAACTTGTGAAACCTTCGAGTTTTATTTTAAAGAAAAAAAAAGATTGCCCAAACTTTTTAATCGTGTTCGCGATTCAAAAGTTAAGTCCATACGTCATGCATACTGGACTTCTCTATCAGTATCAAGAAAAAAATGTTAATTAAAAAACAGAAAAAAAAAATTTTAACAGAACAAGTAAAACGTGAATTAGGCCACACAAATCTATTCGTAAGAATACAAATAGGTCAACAAAAAATATTCAATCGCAATATTCATGACTCCACGATTGTGTTCGCGATTTGAATGCAAATTGAAGGAATCTCATTTGAGCTGAAAATTATTGAAGTTGTTTCGCAAACAGCACAGCTCCGTGTAATTTAATTAAATATATGAAAGCTGATAAACGTAACGAGAGGATTAGATAAAATAACAGGGCCCGAGTAAATTCAATATTCTAATGATTAATAAAAGTGTTCTTGTAATCGAGAAAGTCCCGAACGTACGACGAACGCTTCCAAATTAGCCATCAGCAGTAGCGGCGACAAAGAGCTCATGGCTTATCTGGCGGATTTAGATGAACCGAACCCTTGGCGACTGTACAAAATAATAGCCGGCTCGATAGCGTCATTGTTTGAGCATGAAATTAAAATTGAACGGGGTTCACACGTGCGCACCGCCGAGATAAGGGGTTGTCCCGCGTCCGTGCCATCGATTCGTAACTGGCGATGTTTGCCCGTGTTCGTTGATTTACTTAAGGGGTTTGCTCTTTTCTTTATTTGATCTCTAACAAGTGCTCGTACGCTTTTGTTGTACGGTTTATCAAAGAAGTATTGTGTGTATACTATCTGGTTTATCCGAGCTTTCATTTATTTTGTTAGTTTAACTTGATTTTAGGTCGGAGAGCATTTTAGTGTTAATTAATCATCGGACATTTATAGATGTTGGTATTACATTAGGTTTACTGGTTGAAATCGGCGATGTTTGATAATGTTTACCTATTGACATACAGGGCGAGTAGTGTGCGGTTAGTATAATTTAATTCGTTGATAGCGCTCCATGCATTGTATGCTCTGATGATGCCTGCACTTTGACTGATTCATGTTCGTCGGGAGTTCAGGTCTCTCGACTGTATTTGTTCTACCCTTTTGTTATTACAAAGCAGACGTTCCATAAATTAGATAGATATATAGTAGATTGAGTAATTGTATTATATGAATTTCAAACAGCTACTTAGATGCTAAACATATTGCTATGATTGGTATTAATCTTTTTTTCTGTCTGTTCAATCAATAAAGATTCTGAATTCAATTATCTTTTTCAATGATAAATTGATAATATGATATACGAAATTATCTTAGTTACCTCTATAATTTGCATCGTGTTTTCCACGAAGAGAAAATATTTGGAAACTGATTCTACAATCACGAATCTTCATGCAAACCAACAACATAATTACAGGGTGACATCTATGCGTATATGATTAGAGTATATATTAAAAAGATAACGTTATTCGTTCGATAGAGAACAACTATTAAAATGTGTAGAATTAATTGTACCTTTTAATATATACATATTTTAGGGGGACGGTTCCGAAAAAAATTCTTTGTGCATACTCAAAATGATGTTATTAGAAATATTAGCAGTGTAAGGGGGTACATCCGGTAATAAGTAATTAGTAAGCTCCGCAGACAAATGGCAATCTGAATGCTGACGCCCACTTGAGAATTTACGTTTGATCTTGTCTTTGAGACAGACTTTGAAGACTTATGTCTCAAAACATATTATTTATTATACAAATATACAATTTTTTATAAAAGGATACCTTCTTTCAAACCAGAAATTATGGCTATTTTGCCACAAAAATAGGTAGAATGGTACTATCGTAGATTTTCTACACGCCCTGTAACCACTAAGTACGCAAATTTATAAGCTTTGTGCACTTCAGATTTTATTACACGACTAGTTTGTTACCCACATCTTCGCCCACATTGTCAATATTAATTGTTATGTTAATTTTTAAATATATATTTTTTTAAATATAATGGTATGGGGAATGACATGTTTTTTTCGGCACAAAAGAAAGCCTACGTCACTCTCGTGATCTAAGAATACTACTTAAAAAAAAAACATGGCAATATGTTGCTTCCTTTTTTTATTTTATTGCTTAGATGGTTAGACGAGCTCACAGCCCACCTGGTGTTAAGTGTTTACTGAAGCCCATAGACATCCACAACGTAAATGCGCCACCCACCTTGAGATATAAGTTCTAAGGTCTCAAGTCTAGTTACAACGGCTGCCCCACCCTCCAAACCGAAATGCATTACTGCTTCACAGCAGAAATAGGCAGGGTGGTAGTACCTACCCGTGCGGACTCACAAGAGATCCTACCACCAGTAGGTTCGTAGTTCGTTTCGACGTGAAAGAAGGACAAAAACACAAACATACACAAACAAATACACTTTCACACTTATAATATTTCTATGGATTTTATTATTTCATTGTGGTGGTCATATGTAAGGGCGTGCTAGTTACGTATGATCTTAGGGATGCGAACGTCGAAATAATCGGATACCACAATACATCCAACTCTGAAATGAATTCCTCTCCCCGATGTTTTGCCAGTGCTTTGATGAAGTGCGAAACGACTATATTCCCAAACTAGCGACCCGCCCTCGCTTCGCTTCGGAAACATTAAAACACACATGAAACCAAAAAAATATTTTTTTTTTTTTTTTTAAAGAGTAACATATGTTCATCAGGGACAATGTCGGCTTCTAATGGAAAAAGAATTTTTCAAATCGGTCCAGTAGTTTCGGAGCCTATTCGAAACAAACAAACAAACAAATCTTTCCTCTTTATAATATTAGTATAGACAAGTTAAGAATATTGTCGTCGTGGCCCAAAGGATAAGACGTCCGGTGCATTCGTATGTAGCGGTGTTCGAATCCCAGGCGGGTACCAATTTTTCTAATGAAATACGTACTCAACAATTGTTCACGATTGACTTCCACGGTGAAGGAATAACATCGTGTAATAAAAATCAAACCAGCAAAATTATAATTTGCGTAATTACTGGTGGTATGACCTCTTGTGAGTCCGCACGGTACCCTGTCTATTTCTGCCGTGAAGCAGTAATTCGTTTCGATTTGAAGGGTAGGGCAGCCGTTGTAACTTTGCTGAGACCTTAGAACTTATGTCTCGGGATGGGTGGCGCATTTACGTTGTAGATGTCTATGGGCTCCAGTAACCACTTAACATCAGGTGGGCTGTGAGCTCGCCACCCATCTGTTTTCGCAAATCAATCATGCCTTTTATTGGAAGAATAGGACAGCTGTTATGTCAACGATGTTTAGACTTTGATTTTATATCCCCTGTTGCAGTATTTAAGGGTTCCAGTAACCGCTTTCCCATGTAATCCATTGTTTTAACTTAAAACTTCTTATAAACTAACGCTACAAACGATTTAACAATTAATAATACTCTTCTTATAAATAAATTGTTAAATATACTTTGATAGCAGAACCAGTCGACAGAGTAATTAAAAATTTTAAGTCCTCTTCGATAAAATGGTTTATCGAATGGAAATGTAATTTATTAATCTCATATTTTTATTACTTTGATCTCATTTATTAATCAAACATAGCTGGATAACTTGTTCTTTCAAATTCTATGTGTGCGTGCGTACCAAGATTCCCAAAAATTTAAATATAATTTGTTTACTTTACCTGTAATAAGCTTGAAAGAATAAATTATTGCTGAGTTAAATACACATTCATATGAGACATTGACTTCATTTGAATTTCCAAAGGTTTTTTTGGAGTCAGAATAATTTGATTTTCTTTGAAAACAAATTTGGTGTCGCAACAAATAAAACCAGACTCAAATAAATTTGTGATTGTGTGAATGTTTATTTTAAGTATAATAGCTACGAGACACTTAAATCGACCAAATTTATTTAACCTACGCCCATATACGTATTTGTGAAGAATGCTAAAATTAACCAATACATGTTTTAATAATTAGGTGAACAATTAAAACATTTTAAAAATTGTAGGGACCCAAATTATATCTTAATTTAAAAAAAAATAGAACTGTCACTAGATGATATCAAGAAAAATTGGCAGACAGCTCCATAAGATGGTATAATCAAATTTACAGACAGTTGAGTTCAGAAAGATCACCGACGCCATTACTACGGCATTACTGTTAATGGCATTTACACACTATGTCGGCTGCAATCTAAAACGATGAACGATTCGAACATTGAAGTCACGAGATCGATTGACACTAGCGTACGCCATTACAGTCGCAGTTTCTTATAATGTGTGACAAGATCACCGGGCTTCTGGTAGCAACCGCTCTGCAATAATCAGAACCAATAACAGGAACAGTTCATAAATAGGTATTCTTCAAGATAATGATAACTGTTTTGTAGTTAAAAATGCCACGATGTTATCAATCTGATCAAGTATGATGATTTTTTCGGCAATCGTTTCATTTGAACACACTTGATGTTAATTTCCTTCGTAAGCCATTACTGTAACCGAAAGGAATGCAATTTCCACTGTTCAAGCTATTTACTTTATTACGTGCTAAGGCCAAAAAAAGTAAAATAAACCTGGCACACGTAGAGGGCTTGCATGTAAACGGGCCATAAGCGAGGCCGTTTCGTTATGCTATACCACCCATTTCTGGAATTATATTAAAACTAAACTAAATGAATAATGCAGCAGCTAAATGCGTGTTTTATTTAGGCAAAATAATAATAGCTAATGTTAGTTGACTCTTGGATTGGTTTATATTTAATTTAAAATTCTCGCGTTTAAATTTTTTTAAATATTATTTTCGGCGTTTCGAATTCTTTACAGTTACAGTTACAGTTTTAGTGGTCACAGACAACGAAGGTGTTGTTATTTATTGCATTTGAACATTGTCTTTCTTCCAAAGAAATTTAGACACATTCGAAATTGGAAATTATAAATGCGACATTAAACCGTAATAGTATTTTTTATTATGTTCATATCACTAGAAAATCGAAGAAACTTGGATTTATAAATCGAAAAACAAAAATTGAAAAAAATTAACAAAACATTTTAATCAATCTAATAATCACTGTCTAAATTAAACTACGAAAATTATTAAACCTATTCTGAACAATAGTTTTAATGATTTTAAATTGAGAATAATCTTAAAACGTAATCATTTTTTATTGTGTACTGACGTTGTCATTGTCCATGAATCACTGTAACCGTGTACGATCTAGTGCACCGTAGACTAGTTTGTTTTAAATGGTCACAAAAATGTACAACAATGCAATGTTAAAACATAGGTACTATACAAAACAGAGCGAGTTCCTCATTAAGGTACATACAGATATGTGTATGTAGATATTTTTAAACTAAACGCTTAATTGCAACTTCCAAAAAATAATATTTCCCTTCCGTGCTACTTTTATAGTTATCGATGCGTTTACCCCTGTATAAATTTTTAACTATTTTGGTATGAGACACAAAAAAAGTGTAACGCAGCCTATCATTAACAACACGCTCTATACTATTTCACGCATACGACCGATTTATCAACGGAAAATTTATATTCTGTTAAACGTCGTTAAGCCACTCGATGGGGTGCAAACGGATGTTTTCCTAGCGTTTAAAATATCCACTGTTCTCATTGGACAGACATTTATAATTGTTGGTAATTAAACAATCAAATTATTATGTGTTCTAATTTAGATTTATTACGGGTTTAACTTTACACTAACATAAATTCAAAGCAGTCAATCAAATAGTATGTACTTGGACATGAAGAAACTCTTAAATAATTTGCGTGTTGAATAATATAGTGTATTTCCTGGAACCGCTCCTCAAAGGGTTTCAGTGTACTATTACTCTATATTATATATATTATTGTTACGCGCTGGAGTTCGGGATAAATAAAATTCCACCGAAGTATAAATTGAAAACTGAATTTGCACTTAGAGCACTTAAAATACTCAACAAATACCTACTTTAAAACTCTCAATTCGCTTCTTCCGCTTCGTTTCAGGCGATCCGTTCGCTGTTTCACTTCGAGTAGTTCCGATTACTAACTGACTGCATGCTATGTCTGCAACGATTTTATAGTCGAGACGAAATCCCTAGAATCGTCAAGAATATTCCACAAAATTCTAGCATTGTTCGTTTCCGCTATCTGACAATAGATGGCGTTGTACTTCTCGAGCGTTCTAGATACTACTAGATCCTTCGATATTCGTTCGACTATTCGGCGATAGATGGCGTTACTCTTACCGGCGTAAGATTATTATATGCTATTTAAAACGTAATCCAACATATTCGGCTTCAGTGTTCTTATTATACATTACTTAAGGCGATTACTGCAGTTTCTGGTTAATAAATTTGAGATTATATTATATTTTACTCGTAAATCAATGAAAAATAGTTGTCTAGTAACAGATCAACAAAAGACGAGAATAGTAAATTCATAATACCTGAACATTACACAGATATAAAAGCTCAGAGGAAAAGTAATGTACAAATGACTTTTGAGTTAAATTACTGTAAATCCGCTGACCATTTTTCCATTAAGCTAGTGACACATATAAATCAGTTTTCAGCACTCCCGGGTCGCGTTAAGTACACACAATATGGGCGAGCCATATTTAACCGTTATCATTGCAACCGCGCACACCTAGTATTCATCGTTCGATGATTTACTCGAAGCTTATCCTACCTCCGTGACTGACTTACGAATTCGCAACGTGTGTGCTCGATTTTAGGCACAATAATAATTCAAAATTATGGCACTAAAGAACCGAATGATATTATGTTGCAAAGTAATGACAAAATTAAACATAGTGAGTGTCGAATTCTTTACTGATATAATTATCGTCGCGAAGTGAATCATTTCGTAAATTTATAGTACTGTTTTGGCATCTCTTGGAAATAGCGAACAACGTCAGTCACAGTCAAGTCGCTGCGTCCTACAGAGGACTTTTGTCAAACTGACCAAGGGTTTTTATAGAACTCCAAAAACAATGAATGCAATTCATGCCAGAGCCGGATGTTACATAACAAAAATGATCTCTGAGCTCGCACTGTCGATGAACATAGCGATTTCGAATTATCTTCATTGGTTGTGGAACGGTAAAAAGAATATGGCAGGATCATTTAAAACAATTTTTATTAGACTAGATGGGCAACGGTAGAATGAAACACTAGCTAATAGCTCACTTGGTACTGAATGGTTACCGAAGTTCATAAATAACAAAACCTGAATGCCACCGTCCAGCTTCACACATGAAGTAGAATTGTCAGTTGAATTACATATTGGCTGGTCCATATCTTAAACGGAAACGATAGGACCTCCTGTGAGTCCGCGCGGGCAGGTACCACCACCCTGCCTATTTCTGCCGTGAAGCAGAAATGCATTTCGGTTTGAAGGGTGGGGCAGCCGTTGTAACTATACTTGAGACCTTAGAACTGATATCTCAAGGTGGGTGGCACATTCACGTCGTAGATGTCTACGGTCTCCAGTAACCACTTAACACCAATTGGGCTATGAGCTCGTCCTACCATCTAATGGTAGCATTCCGATGTTGGCGACCGCGACCGACGACTGCGACAGGCGACCGCGACCGGGTCGCACGACTCACTGCTTAGTATGAATTTATATGGAACCCTAAACAACGCAAGCGACCCGGTAGCGCGACCTGTGGGCGTGGCTAGCAAGCGACCGTGGTCGCGCGACGCTACTGCTACTGGAGCAGTGCCGCCGCGCGACCCGCCACGTTGTACGTCAAAATGGCGTCATTTCCCACACATGATGACGAACTATTAATAGAGTAGTGCCTAAAAACCACCTATATACGATTGGACACTCCGCTCATATCGAGACAATATTTGGGAAGAAATTGGCAAAACTCTTGTTTCCCAAAGGAAGGCAAACAAAATGTGTGTATCATCTTCTTCTCCTTCTAATAAAATCTGTATAGCTCTTTTCCTAGTTGCGGACAAATTGTCCGACACAATTGTACTGAGCACTAGAACACAACTGTCTACAATAAAAACTGCGGGCAGACTGGCCGTCGGTCGCGGTCGCTGACATCGGAATGCCACTGGTCGTCAGGCGACAGGCGACCAGGGTCGCGGTCGCCAGTCGCGGTCGCCTGGCGCCCTGGTCGCCAACATCGGAATACTATCTTACGCAATAAAAAAAAAAACTCAATACTGCTTCACGTCTTATCACCAGTAACAATTCAGGTCGCGAAATTAACAATCCCAGAAGCAACCAATTATGTTCTAAATTAAAAACAAAATCGGTTATGTGATTAAACAAGTCAACTATGGAAATTTAATCTATATACAGACGCGGTGAGGCCGCGAATGTGCATCGGACCGTTGTACGACTACGGAATGATTTTGTACATTGGATTTGTTTTATTTTTGAAACGGCACGCTGCCGACCCCACATCGATAATGGAAAGCGCTATGTGTTTAAAAAAAATAAAACGCCATTTACGTAGACGCGATTAGCCTTTCACGCCTTTCCTGTGAAAATATTTTTTGTTTGCGTATTAACATTCTTGTTATTTCATTTTCTGATACAGGATCTTTTCTATGTGGTTATTAGCATTTTTATAATAATTACCCGTAGGTACCAATGAAGTAAACCAAAATAGCACAATAAGTAATATAAAAAATGAGCAATTACTTAATTTACTATTTTCCTGATTGCCTGTCAGGCGAATTTACTTCGTTTTTTTTAGAAGCTACAAAGAAAATTTAGAGTTGTCATACCACCAGTAAAAAAATTGTCTATTGACAGATAGCGGAAACTACGACTAGAGTTGTGTGGAACATTCTCGATAATTCTAGGGATGAGGTATCGACTATAAAAGCGTTGTAGGGATGGTTAAGTGTTGAATACAGTTTTTTAGTTGTACTTTGGTGATTTTTTTATTTATCCCGAACCACAGCGCGTAACAGTATTATTAAAGCATAATTTTTAAATAATAATAGCATTCTGAACTGCTTCTCTAGATTATCTATGAGTGTGTGAAATTTTATACTCCTCCGTCCGCACAATTTCCGTAAAAAGGGGTAAAAAGTTTTTGTATCACGTATTAATATATAGATATTATAAGATAGAACTTTTAAGTCCGATGCTACTGCGCTAAAGAAATTCAGTCTAGTGATCACAATTTTAATAAAACACACAATTTTAAAAACTATATATTTATCCTCATCGTGTGATCAAGAACTTAAAAAAAAAAGAGTCAAAATAAGTCACGTTTGGATTAACAGCCTCTATGCAAACTGGATCTGGTGCCTTAAACTAATTGGACACGCTTTGATCAACGCATCGGCATGAAAGCAAACTATGCAAAAACAAGAGCTGCACTCGGCAATGATTTTGATGATGCGGTCGTACACGTCATTATCATTATCGTTCCGTTCGGATTCCATTAATCACGCTGGTGTTTCTGAACAGTTCCCCCGCCAGCCCCTAGCTCCAAGTACCTGGACGCACTCGTGCATTCACCCTTCTCTTATCAGTCGTGATACGAATCCAGAACAGAGCGGAACTTTGATTGTCATGTCGAGTTAAAATAACCAATAGGCATTTTTTATTTAAAAAAAAATGGTTGTCTGTAAAGTCGGTTTACTGACGATAGTTGAACGTGACAACGTCATAAGAAAATACTGATAGAATGGTTTCATTTTTCAAAAGAAAATTTTAATTTACTTGTTTGATAGATATTTTGTATGGACAATTGACACCACAATCACTTTTCACTGAACTTCATACTTGACGAAAATATGTAAATGTATTATTGTATAGAAACTGTCCACGCGGATGCATCGCTCACTCAAGTAGGAGAGAGACAGATGTCGAACGCTGCCTAACGGGGAGGCCGATTGTGCCTCTTTGTCGCTCGTTGCGCGCTCTCGCTTGCACTTCAAACCTTAAATGGAACGCCTCAATGAGTCATGTTTTTTCGTGCGTGCAGCCGGCTCCATCGAATTATAAGACGTTGTCACGTCAAAAAATCGACGATTACTTTGTAATATAATTAAATATTTTTTATATATTTTATTAATAAATAACAAATCAATGTAATTTATCATAAATCAACTCACAGAGCAGAACAAATCTTCCAATGCGCTTGAAGGAGGCACAGTTCCTAAGATACTGGCTACATTACCTCGTTGGACAGCCAGACTTACTCTCTGTGCAAAGTGCCAGCCAGCCTTAGCATCACGTGTTACCTCCTTCAAGCGTTTGGAGATTTCTGATAAAAAATAATGAAATAATGAAATTAATATTATAAAACTTATATAAGCAGTCAAGCTTCGAGCACACTGGTCACTACTATGGCATGGCCCATGGACGCACTATATGAGACTAAGGTCACTACACAATTGTCTCAGAATTACGGCTGCACCACCCTCCAAGCCGGAATACACGATTATCTACGCACGCAGGGCTTAAATTGAACCTAACCTCTAATTTCGTTACCTTCGTTAGTCCAACACATTTCTTGACATTAGCATAACGTCGGATTACTTTCCCATTTAAACGGCTTTATACGGATCTGCGTACATTTTGTCTTTGTTTTTAGTTGCGATCTCTAGAATTTTTAGACTAACTACATATTTGTAATGACCTTCATTCAATGGCTTAATTTCAACCATAAACACCGGTGATATTCATATACTGCTTTTCTATTTGTATAGTAACAAAAATGTTCCTTTTATCTTCAGTAAAACTAACACTGTTCCTAAACAGAGCAAACCAAAAGAGGAAGAAAAGAAGATTATTCTAATTTAATTATATGGATATTAATTAACATAGACTTGAAATTCTCAACTTGAGCGCAGACGAACATACTGCCCACCTAATGGTGAATGGTTACCGTCGCTTATAAGCATCATCAATGCCGGGATTAAAGCCAAAGCCCCGCCCACCGATACATCCGAGCTTTAATGCTGAAATTTATTAAGTCATGTTATATTTGGGTGAGCTCTTCAAGTAGAGATCACAATAATATTCTGTATTTCACGGTACGGTAGTATGTGTAAGTAAGCTCGCTCGGATAGGTACTACAATATAGCTGGTTTCTGCCACAAAGCAGTCATGCTTTCCGATGTGAAAGAACCTCGCATCTTAAGGCGAGTAGTGGCATTCACATTGTAACATTGTGATATGTTAAAGTTAGAGAGATTTCTAAGAAAGAAATAAAAGAGGTGAAAAATAGATTAATTTATTTTTATTTAGTTCTTGATAAAAAAAACTAAAATATAAATAAGTAATTTTACAACTAAACATAACATGACATTATTATCTATGGGTAAAACCACTTATTATCAGATTTACCGTATAACGCAATAAAATAATACATCATTTTCGAGTTCATCTGAATTCACCCCTGTTTTATTTGCTATCTGTCTATTCCACTAATGCGTTATAGCAGAGCATTGATACCCTCGTATAACAGCATTCATTCGATTCGCGATGAGCTCAGTTATTAAATCAGTCAGATAAACAGGAGACACCTGCGTCGCTGATGCATTTGCATACACACATAAACTATGATTTCATTTGCATAATTATAATGGAACATGAAAATGTTTTCATAATTTCATTTCAAAAATGCATTAATACCCTTGTGTGGTACGACGCACTCAGATGAAGTTTAACTGTTTGCTGTGTGGATTTTGTTTTTCATTTATTTCACTAGGTTTTTTTTTTATATATAATGATTTTCGCAACCTTACTCCCACATAGCACTCGTGCGTTGTGGCTTAAAAGGAACAATCGTAATAAAATGTTTTGTTATTAAGACTATGAACTTAACTCTCCTTTTATTTTTTTGGAAGGTAGTTCAATAACCCACTTGGTGTTATAGCTGCCACTCATTGATGTCAGACTAATGTCAAGCAGCTGCTTAATGCTGAACTCTTCTCAGAACTCGTTTGAAGAAGGACATGTCAAAATATATGTTGTTACCGCATTACAGTTATATATATGTACTAATATTATAAAGCTGAAGAGTTGGTTTGTTTGAACGCGCTAATCTTAGGAACTACTGGTCCGAATTTGAATAATTCTTTCAGTGTTAGATAGCCCATTTATTGAGGAAGGCTATAGGCCATATATAATATCACTCTAAGACCAATATAAGTGGAACATCAATAAATAATGTTTTAAAATAGGGGTCTAAATAGCTCCATAACATTCTATAATTCAAAAATATTTTCAGTTTCTACGTAAATGAAGTGGGGGTACAATTTAGCGTTATGCCAAAGTAACTATTCCACGCGGACGGAGTCATGGGCTAAAGATAGTTTAATAATAAAATAAAAATCAATCACGCGAATAGGATGACGTCTGACTCAGTCTTTTAAACCAAAAATCCACCCGGACTCACTCCACACCACTTGCAAATAATGACATCGTTTAGCTAACAAATAATGTTTTTTGATGCTACGGCTACACAACATGATAGGTTCATTACAATCCCTTAACAACAGGCAATCAATGTAGGTCCCACGTTGGTATTATAAATGCGTAAATCACAGTAATGTAATGACGATATCAGATTGGTTCGACTCAATTACACCGTCTCAAGCTATTACCAGTTTGATATACGGGCAGATTACGTGTTGTCGCGGCCCACATAGCGATTACTAGACAGTCTTTGTTGGGTAACTAGGCATTATGGAACGTGACGAGCTTAAATCTATGCTAGCAATGAATTTTAAACTCTGCAGCAAAATATCGAATGTAGCTTTTGTTATTTCAAATTTCTGAGTAAATTATTTAAAATCCGTGTAGAAACATTTTTGAATCAACGAAACCAGCCAAATACCATTTCTTTTTCTGGGTTTTGAACGGTTTTTTTTTTGCAATAAAGCATTGCTGGTTTTAGGGTTAGCTAATAGAACAAAAATCTTAATCGCACTAATGAAAGTTTCAAGTTAATTTTGTCATAAGATACAAGTTCACAATCATTTTTCCTAACCACGCGTTTGACAACGAAAGCTACGATCAACCTGGCTTCTCTAAGCTAGCGAACTAAATCAGTGTACTATTACTTATCACTTAAAATTACTAAGTTTTATAATTAAACTGAACGTAACTCCAATTTGTGGACAACAGAGCATTTCACATGCGGCTGTCAATATTTAATAGCCCAAACTAATTCGTGTTAGTGAGTTTAATAGATATGGTTTGCTGGATGTGTGTTGTACAGATGATAGCTCTCGACGTTGAAGAACCTTACATGAACAGTAATTAACCCCAGTTAATATACTCGTACATGCATATGCTTACCTCAGAATTGACAATCCTTAAACTATGCCACTGTAAAAACAAAATTATGAGTGAGTAATGTTAAAATAAATTTTAAATAAAACCGTAAAAATAGTTTTAATTATAAATAATTTATATAATAAAACTATTTTTATAGTTTTAATTATAAATAATTAAAACTATTTTTACGGTTTCATCTCTCGCGTTTTTAATTTTGATTGAGTTATTTTTTCCTAAAAAAAGGGTCGTACTGAACGTAGGTATTATTAAAATATTTTTGAAAAAAAAACATGTTTGTCCGTCACCATGAAAACTGTCAATGTATTTGAAACGTAATAAACTATTAAATAAACCGTAAAAACCGTAAAAGCAGGTTTAATTGTGTCTAAGACATTCCGACACCGAATAAATTACTTTTAAAATCATTTTTTTTCTTATTTGAATGCACAATGTCTAATACAGTTCTATATTGCATGAATTTAATTTTAATATCTAGAGCTAATGAAAAGCTGAGCATACTGTTCTCACAGTAGACCCTCTGACGAAACTATATTACTTTTAACCTTTTGATAGTCGAGTACTAGTCATTTTTCGTACCTTTCTTGTTTCTTATAGGACTTCCCAGTTTATTTTACACAAAATTGACATCTCAACGAAGTTTCAACACAAAGTCAAAGTTAATTTCATCCCGGGAAATTCATGCAGCAAAAGAGCTCGCTACGTTAGCTACGAAAGGGAAAATTTAAAAGATCACGCTTAGAATTGACTCTGTTTTGGAATTAGATTTTATGGTCATGAAATCAAAACCTGTATTCGTGTATATATAATGTATGTGTGTTATCGGATAAGGGTATGTTGGTGTTTTCACCACGATTCACGTTAATACAGGCGTGGTGTCCGATACCATCTTTCAGTGGGGTGTATTTATGACGTATTATAGGGTTGCCTTATGACTTGTACAAGGAAATTTTAGATATAAGTTAGAAAATTTAAAAAATTCATACAAATCCATAAATTATCAAGTGAAAATTGAACAACGAAAAGTGTATATATTTTAATTTTAATTGTTTTTAAATCTTTCCTCCATTGATACCAACCAAGAAAAATAAAATACCAGCAACTATCGCAATTTTTGAGGTATGTTAGTTATTAGTTGCAACAAAGAATTAATTGATATTAATAAATTAATACTACCTTATGGAAATTAATATTTATATGTTTTCTCTACGGTGCACATACACCTAGCGTGGGTAGACCCCTCATGAGGTGGCCCAACAACCCGCTTAGGGTTTTCGTTGGATGCGCAGAACCGGTCATTGTAGCGAACCTTAGGGGTTGAGTCTATGTCCAGCAGTAGACGTCTCTAGGTTAATGATGATGATGATGTTTTCTATAGTTTCTGAATCTATGGCCACAATAATTACTACAAACTATATAACATATAGATAAAATAAAAGATATAAAACATAAATTCTCGTTGGTCCTTTATGTGTCATGAACCTTTCAAAAACAAATACTCAGTAAATAAAATTTGAATGCTATTACTAAAAGGAGTCGTTAAGATGTATTCATGTTTTTGAAATACGCATGTAAACATTTACGGCACTCGGTTACGTGAAGGTTTTGATAAGATTATTTTATACTTCGCTGTTATTATTCACGTGCTTAGTATACATAAAAATTATTACTATATTGCACAATTCCTTACATACATACTCGTAGGTACTTTGTGACCTAAAATCTACTTAAGTAGACTAGGAAATTTTAGTAAGCTTTTAGTAATTTTAGTAGATATTACCTCAATTACTATATCACGGTGTCTGGATTCTATAATTGAGGCCGTCAGCGCAAAAGTGGCCTAAGCTTACCATAGTTATTATAGAGCAATGAGGTTTAAGTTTTCATTAATTCGAATCTGAGTAGGCAAAAATACATAAAAAGGCTCAAAAATAATGTTTACAAAGCCATCTGTTATCTGTGGGTGAAACTATGGATAGACAGGTTTTACATCAAAATTTATTATATTTTAAATAAATTGTAATATACATAATTATAAGTACGATTATGAAAAATTATGGGTTAGGCCACTTTTGCACTGACGGTCTCAATTGTGTCAATATTATCATTCGGCATCTAAATCAACTTGTTCTCGACTCGTATGCTTATGTTTCCATATGCGTTGCCATAAGAGATTTTTTTTAGCTTGAGTACCATCTATTTTTGCCACGTACCATCCGGCTATGGAATGAGCTCCCCTCCACGGTGTTTCCCGAGCGCTATGACATGTCCTTCTTCAAACGAGGCTTGTGGAGAGTATAAAGCGGTAGGCAGCGGCTTGGCTCTGCCCCTGGCATTGCTGAAGTCCATGGGCGACGGTAACCACTCACCATCAGGTGGGCCGTATGCTCGTCTGCCTACAAGGGCAATAAAAAAAAAAGAGTGCTTGAAGTGTATAACATTTTATAACCAGTATTAAATTGAACTTTAATACATTGCTCTTTATATAAGTGATGTATGACAGCCCTAGTACCATAACGCATTCAAGGGAAATCGATACCATGAATTACCGAGCCCCATGAATATTTGAACGGTTTTGTGCTGTCTGTACTTTTGTCGCGTCAAGCCATCGGCCTAATTGAAATAGTTTTGTCTATCATTTTATTTTGTTTTAGATTTTATTATTTGAGGTAGTTTGAACCTTCAGGAAAAACTAAATGTTCTTTCGTGATAAAGTAAAAACTAAACCAAATTTTCGTAATAAACATTGGTTATACTATATCGGTGCTATCACTATACGCTGAATTGCAAAATAACCAACAGTTATAATTAGAAAAATAAATTTGCTAATCCCATTATTTTTGTAGAATCCAAACTTTTTCCTGACATCTGAAAGTGGTGAGTGCATGGCTACCGAGGTCACCTAGCTTTTACATCTCTGACCGTGAACGGTAACGCCCGTTTAAAAGATTTACACAAGCTAAACTGCATGATTTTGTTTTAACAATTTTTTTATTGCTTAGTTTGGTGGACGAGCTCACAGCCCACCTGGTGTTAAGTGGTTACTGGAGCCCATAGACATCAACAACGTAAGTGCGCCACCCATCTTGAGATGTAAGTTCTAAGGTCTCAAGTATAGTTATAACGGCTGCCCTACCCTTCAAATCGAAACGCATTACTGCTGTACGGCAGAAATAGGCAGGGTGGTGGTGCCTACGCGCGGACTCACAAGAGGTCCTACCACCAGTGATTTTGTCAGTATTTTGTAACTCATTTTGTACTTTCTAGAAGCTTTAACACTAATAGAACGCGCCTGTGTCTAGAGTCACTGCTTATTTAAAGCAATACGGAATTCTGTGCGAAAACAACAACGATGTGGCGGTATTTAAACAGCAACGCGTTTAAAATATTTTACGGTTTTTTAAACAAAAGGTTTATAAGCGCAGTAGTAAATTACGTAACGATTCGAATGGAAAATGATATACCTCCTTCCGGACCATTAAATAATTTGAATTTAAAACTCGTCCCTTCATTTTGGTATTACCGCAGAATATGCACGATTTTCAGCACAAGCCCTTATAACTACTCAAATCTGAACGATATTATATTCAAAATTATAATTTTTCAAACATGCTTAAAGAATGAAACAAATTTCATGAAAATTAACTTATCAATTGATTAATTCATTCTACAGGGAGAAGAATCTTTTCGTGTAGTCGGTGTGGTGGAGCTCGATGGGGTTTAGTCGGTAGTCGTCCTGCGGGGCAAGTGCTTCGCGCGCCTTTTTCAAGGCGTAGTCTCCTGTGAGAAATTGGGGGAGGTGAATTACCTCGGCCCTTCTCTTCTTCCTCTCAGGAGGCGCCGGAGTCCGACATAACCCGGTCCGTTACCGGGTATCCGTAAATGGATTCCCCAGCGTTAAAAAAAAAAAGGGAGAAGAATCTTATTTTAAAAACTAGCTGAAGCAGTTATTGTTGTTCTTAAAAAAATATCAGTTAAATTATTTTGAGATTAATTTATTATAAAATAGTTAAAATGATTGCTTAGTGTAGTACTTTATTGTTATTGATAAGCTTTTTATTTCTTAAGCATCAAGTTATCTTTCTTAAAATGCAAAAATAATGACCGATTCTACAAGCAAATTTTATTGCTATGTGAGATACGTCCTAACTATCAGCTGTGCTTTGTTACAGTTGATAAACACGTAACTATCTCTATAATCAATATTTAAATTAATGAAAAATACAATAGTATTTTTTATGGAAAGTATATGAGTGATACAATTACATGTCTTTATTCTTTGTTTTCATACTACGTATATACTTAATGTATTATTTTATTTTCATAAAAATACAGTTTATCTTAGTAAAACTATAGCACAAACTGAGTGGCTCTATAAAGAGAAACAACATTTAAAGCTATTGCTTAACCACTTTTGTATGTTTTTTTATATTTCAAAATCTCAAATTGCTTTTATATTTCTAATGTTTCTTCTTCTGATGTTTCAATATTCAAAATTCCATTTGTCATCTTTATTTTTTTTTATTTTTTTTATTTACTTCAGATTTTGCATCCATATTACACTTCATTACACTACATTAACATTTCATTTATACTAGAATTAAATAAAAATAATAACTACAATCTCGGACTAAAAATAATAACATATTAACCTCTTTTAAGATAAATCGTATAGAGGTTACACGTATATAAACGTAAATAGCGCGCTACTTTTACAGTTGCTTTTTACGTATTTGAGACGATGCCGTAATTCTTTTCGACACAAAAATACAATATGAATTCCTTTACCGTCGCGATATTTAACGATGAAAGCTCGATTATTAAACGAAAGCGTTGAAAATTCATATGAAAATCAAGCGTTTAGCATCTGCGATGGGTGTATTCAAACGTAAAAGATTCCTCGCATTATGTCGTTCATTTCTTTTGCTTTTACTGAATTTGAAGAAGTCTCTCTACAACCATCGTATTGGCTCACATCCTCAATCCCTCAACATACGTATTTAATTTGTTCCGTGTTGATTTATTTCGCTTCGATTACTTCATCTCTCTTTGATCCAGACGGTCGCTGCAAACGTTTTCTGCCTTTTTCCTTGGCGTGAATTTTCGATTCGCAAATGTATACATATATACATTCTACAGTAAGCGCGACTCAAATTTAATTTGAAGCAAACTTTTCTTGTAGGACATTTAACGACGAGTAAGACAAATCCAACTTGACTTGTATTTGAAAAATAAAAATATTGAAAACAATTCTGATTCGTTTCTAAAAAACCAAACGAAGAAAAATTACAAGCTAATAGTAGTTACTCAGTATTGAATTCCCAAAGAAACTCGTAAAAAACGGACATTGTAGGTATATTATATTATATATCAACAGCTAAAACCCAAAGTTATAAATAAATTATGAGTAGACACTCAAGCGTGTGTGTGTGTTTTTTTTTATTGCCTAGATGGTTGGACGAGCTCACAGCCGACCTGGTGTTAAGTGGTTACTGGAGCCCATAGACATCTACAACGTAAACGCGCCACCCACCTTGAGATATAAGTTCTAATATCTCAGTATAGTTACAACGGCTGCCCTACCCTTCAAACCAAAACGCATTACTGCTTCACGGCAGAAATAGGCAGGTTGGTGGTACCTACCCGCGCGGACTCACAAGAGGTCCTACCACCAGTAATTTGTCTACTGTCTTCAGTGTCGATCAAGCTATGTTATGGAGTGGTAAAGATCGAGTTGCGGGTTTTTTTAATCAAACACATCGCAATCCATCAGTGGGATGCGGCACTGACTAAAACAAAGCTATAAATTAAGGCAGGAACCGGGAGGCGAACGTTCGCTGCTCGTATTGAAAGATTTACTTTCACTGTTTAATTGCAATAACGGCTAGGCACGTTGGTATCGTATTTTTCTTTTTACACTCCGCCTCTTATTGCCTTCGGGCCGTTAAATAAATTTATGACGCCCGACAAAGTTCAGCCCGCCGCTGCAACCTCTGTGGGCTGAAATCAGGTGGAAATGTGAGACAAAAATATAAAGTCCGGTCTCAGGTGTGTTGTTCAGAGACGCTGCCGCTCTGAGTCCGCCAACTACCGGGATTAGCTCTTGACTCGCGATTAAATGGCTAGACCGCTCATAAAAGTTCGTTAATACCCTTAGTTTGGGCAGCTTCCTGTTGACTAAAATTTCCTGCACAGATTACTTCCGGCGACCGCTAGTTTTCCTTGAACGGTAGTACCCTCAGTTATCTGCTTCCATATTTATTATATTATTAAAACAACTCTTCGAACGAATAACATTTTTTTTTTAAATCTAACTAATTCTCTTTTGAAAATTCAGAGTATCGAGAAATTCAATTACATTTTACGTACAATAAACAAAACTGAATTTCGGAAACTCACATTAGCGCCCGGCTCCTTTAAAACCTCCGATGTAATCTGGAACAAGGAACAAACACGCCTAAATAACAATAAAATTGTAATAAAAACTTTGAACACGCAACCGAAATTGTGGAAAATTGACCAAATTATTATTTACGGTTGGAAATTAAAACGAGGCATTACGGAAAATTGCATTTTCCCCTCTTTCGAACTATAGATTATTTCGGAAGACATAGGAGATTGTTCCTTAGATTAATACCAAAAAAACAATGAAATTCGTAAATATAGGTAGACAATAAAAAATAGATCCTTATGTTCTGCCACTATTCGACAAAACTAACCTCATGATCATATATTATCCGATTTTGGTCTGAAATAACAGATTAACCACAAAACCACACCATTGTTTGAAAGTCCACATAAAGGATTTATACTGTATTCATATTTTGAAACCCAAAAATTTATTCTCCTTTCATGACCACATCAAAAGATCAAACGTTTTCGAAACTGCTATCAAAATGATTTTGTTGTGTAATACAGGTTATTGTAATGTAAGTTTTTTTCCCTTTTTCATTTTAACCAATACAAATGCTTAAAATTAGTGCTGCCCGCCTCTGAATATGAGGTTTAAATTTTAGGTCTTTTAACGGAACATACTAGTAGTACCCCGTCGGGGTTCACAATACGTCTTACTACCGATCAATATTAAATCTAATATATATATGTAAATGAAGCTCTCTTGGCCCTTCATTAATTACATTTAAATTTCCCGCGCATTAGCTTCCACCACTATCATAATAATATTATCTGTGGTGGAAGCTATGTTCATTCCATAATTGGATTTGCTCTCTGGCTTCGGACATTCAAAAATATAACGTGCTTTCTTAATAGATTAAAAAAACTTGCAGATTTAAAAAAGGGTGAAGCAATATCTTTCAATGTTGTTTCTCTTTGCAGGTTCGAAAATAATTATAATAATTGTAAGTGTAGAAATAAGTTAATAAAATAATAATAATAAAAAAACTCTTTGCAGAGCAACAACTTGGTTCTTTGTTTCATTACAAAACACATTACAAAACAACATTGATTAAAGCTTTTAGAAACAATGGATAAGTTGAAGTTTGAATTTATTGTGAAACCAGGTGAAGATCCAAAACCAAATGTAATTTGTATAACCTCAATAACAGATACCGAAAAAAATGTGTTCTTAATGCCGGAAAAATTACAACCGGTGAAACTACACGATGCGGTAATAAAAACCCAAACTTTTCAAAAAGTAAAAGCTACGTTGCAAAGAAGACACGAAAAAAGGCAAGTATGGATTTCAGCAACAGCAGAATTACGTGACACTTACATGGACCAAGACGGAAATATGCAGTTCCAAGGATATTTACTGGAGGAGATTACATCAAAAACACAACAACAGATTTTTACTAATGAAACTTCGACGGAAACTCTTACAAGAATCCTGGAAAACTTTGCTGAATTGAAGAAGGAATCTAAACAGTTTAATTTAAAACAAATATCTGAAATGTTTGTAATAGAAAAATTCACAAAAAAAACCTCAAGTGTAACACAGTGGATGATCATCTTTGAAGCTGAATGTACTCGTATAGGTATAGATGTAGATATTCAAAAGATTCAAGTGCTTAGGCTATTTCTGGATGATTCTTGTCAAGATTGGTATAATTCTATGCTTATAAAATATACAATTAATTCAGAATGGGGTATTTGGAAAAAAAGCTTTTGTGAAACATATGTGAACAAAGGCTGGACACCAATAAGGTATGCTATTTTGTTCAAATATAGGCAGGGCTCATTATTGGAATATGCTCTCAAGAAAGAGAGGCTTTTATTAGAGGTTAACAAATTAATAGATAGACCTACCTTGATTGATTTAATTGTAACAGGGCTGCCTAATTTTATAGCAGATGAAATTGATAGAAATAAATTAAGAGAGACTGAAGATTTATTTAGTATTATTCGGGGCTTGGAACACTTAATGAATAAAAGGACTGTGGAGAAAAAAGGAATAGATTCGGATTATAAAATAAAAGAAAAAAATTTCAGAGCCCGACCATGCAAAATCTGTGAAAAAGAAAAGAAGGGAATTAGGTATCATTCAGAATCTGTATGTTGGTTCAAAAATAGAGATAATGATTGCTCTAAAAAAGAGTCAATTAGGAATGTTAATAATTCTGAATTAGAAATAAGTTTAAATGAAATAGATCCAAAAAACTAATTATTCCACCATTAATCAAAGTTAAGCTTATAATAAATGATTCCTTAGAAATATTAGGTGTTTATGATTCAGGATCAAATGTAAGTTTAATTAATTCAAGACTATTATCCTTAAAAAAAAAAACAATAATATCAATAATCAAGCAAATTTAAAAACGATTAATGGTGTAAAAAAGTCAACAGGACTAGTAACATTAAAGATAAAGATTTTTGAAATAGAAAAAAATATGAATGTGTTTGTAATTGATGATCAAAACTTTGATTATGATTTTCTGATTGGATTGGATTGTATAAAATCTTTTCAACTTATTCAAAATGAAAACTTGAAAATCACACAAAATCTAAACAAAAGAGAAAAAAAACAAAATAATGAAAATATTCCTGGCTTCACAGGTAACAAAATTGAAAACAAACAATATTTAATTGATGAAGGTAATGATAGAGACTTAACAGTGAAAAATAATTTTAATATGACTGATAAGTGTAAAATAAACTTCAATGAGCACATAGAGGTTACAAACTTCAAAATTTCAGTAAATCACTTAGACGCTCAGCAACAATCAAAAATAGATGAATTAATAAGCAAATATAAATCACTATTTGCGAAAGATAGGTATGATGTAGGTTCAGTGAAAGGCTATGAAGCACATATAGATTTACTAGTAGATACATATTGTAGCAAAAGACCATATAGGTGTAATTTTGAAGATAAAAAAGAAATAGAACAACAAGTTTCAAAATTATTACAAAGAAATTTAATTGAAGAATCATATAGTTCTTTTGCAGCCCCTGTAACATTAGCCTATAAAAAAGAGGAAGGTAGAAAATCTAGACTATGCATAGATTTTCGTGATTTAAATAAAATAGTGGTTCCTCAGTCGCAACCATTTCCACTGATGGAAGATTTAATGTTAAAAACAAGAAATTGTAAATTTTTCTCCACACTAGACATAAATTCCGCATTCTGGTCTATACCTTTGAAAGTAGAAGATAGGAAGAAAACAGCATTTGTTACTCAAGAAAATCATTTCCAATGGACTTGTTTGCCATTTGGCTTAAAAACCTCACCGGCAATTTTTCAAAGAATACTTACGAGCATTATTAGGAAACACAAATTGTCAAATTTTACAGTAAATTTCATTGATGACATTTTAGTATTTTCCCAGACATTCACTGAACACATACAACATTTATCTCTATTATTGGAAGCAATATCAAAAGGAGGCTTTAGATTAAAATTCTCTAAATGCGTTTTTGCACAGGACTCCGTGAAATACTTAGGCCATATAATTAAAAATAATACAGTTACTCCACTAAAAGATAATGTTATAGCTATAAAAAAATTCCCTGTTCCAAAAACAAAGAAGAATATTCGACAATTTTTAGGTAAAATAAATTTCTATGGGAAATATATACCAAATATATCAATCATATTGGATCCTTTACACAATTTGTTAAGAAAAGATCAAAAATTCATTTGGACAGAAAAATGTCAAGAATCTTTTGATAAAATAAAAAGAATGCTTTGCTTAAAACCTATTTTGGAAATATTTGATCCCGATTTACCTATACATATTTATACAGATGCCAGTATTCAGGGTGTAGGGGCTATTTTGAAACAACCCCAAGTGAATGGAGTAGAAAAGCCATGTGCATATTTTTCAAGGAAATTAAATGATAGTCAAAAACGAAAAAAAGCCATTTATCTGGAATGCTTAGCCATAAAAGAAGCAATAAAGTATTGGCAGCATTGGCTCATAGGGAAAAAATTTAAAGTATTTTCAGACCATAAGCCTCTAGAAAAACTAAATATTAAGGCGAGAACAGATGAAGAACTAGGGGACCTAACATATTACTTATCACAATTTAATTTTGAAGTGATATATTCACCGGGAAAGTATAACTCAGAAGCAGACAGTTTAAGTAGAAACCCTGTATTGGAATCACATGTCAATCAGGAAGAAGTTTTAAAAATTGTAAATTTTATTAAATTAAAAGACATACAAAACGATCAAGAAAAAAACGAAGAAATAAAACTATATAAAAATAAACTAATATTAAAAGACAACATTTACTTTAAAATAATAAGAAACAAAGAAAAAATTATACTCACTGAGGAATTTAGTAAAAAACTAATAAAAAATATTCATTATACATACTGCCATATAGGAATAAGACAAACTGAAAATATAATCAAACCATTCTATGCAGCAACGAATTTAACACGTAATATTAAAAAAATCTGTGATACCTGTGAAATATGCATTAAAAATAAATCTAGAACTAAATTTAAATATGGATTGATGTCTCATTTAGGTCCAGCAACTTACCCTTTTGAAATTGTCTCTGTAGATACCATTGGTGGATTTGGTGGCTCTCGCTCTACAAAAACATATCTACATCTTCTGGTAGACCACTTCACCAGGTATGCCTACATATTGACGTCAAAAACTCAAAATGCAGATGATTTTATAAAGCTTATAAAGAAAGTTGTTCCTGAAAATAAAATTGGAATGATCCTATCCGATCAATACCCAGGAATAAATTCGAAAGAATTCAAAACTTTTTTGGAAAAAGAGAACATACCTATTATATTCACTGCTGTAAATGCACCTTTTTCAAATGGAATTAATGAACGCTTAAATCAAACATTAGTTAACAAAATAAGATGTAGAATTAATGAAAAAAATGGTAAAATAGCATGGACAACTATCGCTCATGAATGTACTCAAAAATATAATGAAACTGAACACACTGTGACAGGATTTTCACCAACATATTTAATGGAAGGAAAAGCTATTAATATCTTGCCAGATGAATTGAAAGAACATAAAACACAAAATGATTTATTACAAGATAGAAAAATTGCTGTCGAAAGAACTATAAAATCACACAATTATAATAAACAACAATTCGACAAAAAAAAACTATATATCCAATTAAAAGTAGGAGATTCTGTATATGTGGAAAATGGTAACCGACTAAATAGAAAAAAATTAGAAGAATTAAAAATTGGACCTTATAAAATTTTAGAGAAAATATCAAACTCAATCTATAAGATAAACACAGGCTACAAAAAATTAGAATCAAACTTATTTCATATTACCAAACTTATACCAGTACCTGTAGAATTTTGAAAAGCTAGAGGGGGAGATGTAAATGAAGCTCTCTTGGCCCTTCATTAATTACATTTAAATTTCCCGCGCATTAGCTTCCACCACTATCATAATAATATTATCTGTGGTGGAAGCTATGTTCATTCCATAATTGGATTTGCTCTCTGGCTTCGGACATTCAAAAATATAACGTGCTTTCTTAATAGATTAAAAAAACTTGCAGATTTAAAAAAGGGTGAAGCAATATCTTTCAATGTTGTTTCTCTTTGCAGGTTCGAAAATAATTATAATAATTGTAAGTGTAGAAATAAGTTAATAAAATAATAATAATAAAAAAACTCTTTGCAGAGCAACAACTTGGTTCTTTGTTTCATTACAAAACACATTACATATATAACTATTAGTTATTTTTACTGGTGGTAGGACGTCTTGTGAGTTCGCGCGGATAGATACCACCACCCTGCCTATTTCTGCCGTAAAGCAGTAATGCGTTTCGGTTTGAAGGGTTGGGCAGCCGTTGTAACTGTAACTGTAACTTGAGACCTTAGAACTTATATCTCAAGGTGGGTGGTGCATTTACGTTGTAGATGTCTATGGGCTCCAGTAACCACTTAACACCAAGTAGGCTGTGAGCTCGTCCAGCCATCTAAGCATTAAAAAAAAAGTTATATTTATTTATTTATAGCTTTCTATACTTGACAGTATAAATGCGGACTTAATGCCATAGGCATTCTCTGACAGTCTACCTACCTATATTAATGTAAGCTTGACAATAAATTCCGCAAATCATTTTTTATTCTACCGGGATAATCTAATTGCATACAAATCCACTAAACCTAAACTAATATGCTTCAATTTGCATTTCTATAAGTTCCCGATTCCAATTCGCTGCGGTCTGGACCGTGTCAAAATTACCTCAATCGTCGTTATACGGGTTGAAATTAACATTTTGTAAATTTTGTTACGGCATTTATTCACGGAACCCTCATGTAGGAAAGTTGAGTAGAACGGATGTCCGCAACTTTGCAAATGTTGAAATAATGGACGTAGGTCCCTCGCACGGTACGCTGATGGGAACGAAAAGTTTTTTATTTATATAGCAGGTACGCTCTTAACTGCGGCCTGGCAATGTCTCATTGAAAACAGTTTTCCTCATTAGAACTATGTTGTATGTAATTATCTTTGTTTTTCTGTATTTACAATACTAACTTAAACATATTGGTCAATTATATCCTGAATGTAAACCGATTTCAGTTAGGGACTGCAATCAAATCATTTCTATTATTATTTCAACAATAAACACCTGCTATTGTTTATATTGTAAATGTATGTGTGAGAGTGTATATGTGTAAGAGTAACGCCATTTATCGCCGAATAGTCTAACGAATATCGAAGGATCTAGTAGCCCCTAGAACGCTCGAGAAGTACAACGCCATCTATTGATAGAAAGCGGAAACGACTACTAGAGATGTGTGGAATATTCTCGATAGTTCTAGGGATGAGGTATCGGCCATAAAAGCGTTGTAGAGATGGCACGCAGTCAGTCAGTAATCGGAACTACTCGAAGCGAAACAGCGAACGGACCACCTGAAGCGAAGCGGAAGAAGCAAATTGAGAGTTGTAAAGTGTTTTTTGAGTGTTCTAAGTGTTGAATACAGTTTCAAGTTGTACTTTGGTGAAATATTATTTATCACGAGCCCCAGCGCGTAACAATATTATACTAGGCTATTTATTAGTACTTACTGTAAGAGTAGTATACATATTTAGTATAAATCGAACACTATTATAGGGTTCGGGATCCAACAGTTGACCAAAAGTCGATCAAAAATAAGAAGTTAGATTTAGTCGTACTGTATTTGTAATCTACGAACGATTCGCAAACCCCCACATATCTGTAAAGAGATTGTACGAAATATGAAAGAACGCCGAGAATGCTGAACACTCGTTAACTGAGTTGTCCCATGTCGCATCGTGGACGTGGCCAAACAAAATGTAATTTTCCCCCCGAAGGCCCTCTTACGTGACCCGAGAAAGATATAACGCCTTTATTAAATTATTTCAGCTTTTATAAGTAACTGTTGCTGACGTTTCTGGTAAAAATAACGATTCAAAGGCTAAAAAGACTATGTCGTGGAAGCTAACAATTTAGCTAATGTGTAACGGGAGTCTGCCGTGTGTGGGCGCCGCTGTCCGAGATTTAAAAGCTCTCACCTTGAGTTTAGAGTGTCCATTAATTTGGGGGTAAAACGCTGCGAATTTAATAAAGTAAATTTTTGTTGGTTGGTATTTGCGGCATAATATATGTTGTTGTTATAAAAATTAGAAAGCGCATTTTTTTTCAGGTTTCAATATTAGTATGAGCTGAATCTGATCGTGACTCATAAATGTGAGCTGAATAAAGCTAAAATTCAACAAAACTTGATACCCGTTTGATGAGCGTAAAATAAATGAAAAATAATTTGGGCAATATTTTTCTATACGAGCATCATTTATTTTATTTTACGTAAATATTTGTTTATCTCTCAAGGCGGTGGTAACTTCAAATTATTTTCTAAAAAAAAAAAAACTTCCTTTGGTAGTCTTGATTCACTGCGTGCATATCAGATTATTCTCTAACAATTTGTATCACGCAAATTAATTTCTACACCAGCATCATTTATTTTACCTAAATATTTGTTTATCTCTAACGGCGGCAGTTACTTTGAATAATTTTCTAAAAAAAAATTCTGATGGTAGTCTTGATTCACTACATGTATACTACTACTACTACTACTACTACTACTACTCTCTAAGAACTTGTATCACGCAAAGTAATCATAACTAAACAATTTCATAACTTGATAACTTGGCGGAAGCACACGAAACGACTTATCACAGTTCTGTTGTTATGAAATAAATGTCGTCCGATTTTATTTATGTCCGGAAGAGGGCGCGATACTAGATTGCGCATCCGATTGTGACGCCCCAATGAAGCGGATACTTTACACAAAGCTCCGCTAAAGTATCATTTAGCAACGATTTGATTTGATCATTTGCTGATTGTATTGAAATCGCTCAGGGTCTTTGTTTTCGGTCAATTATTTAAAGATTTCTTCGTGAACATAAATTTCAATGTTCAACTCATAAAATACGTTTTTTGTGTATTGTAAATATTTGTAAATATATAAATATATTTTACGTGCTAATTCGAACTGACCTTCATTTATAATATTACCATTTAGTCTTTTTTGTTTTAAATAAATTTAATCAAAACATTGATTCTAATTAATAGAATAAACAAATGGTACATTTTCATGTTTAAATTTTCCTTGTATTTCTAATTTTTTCAGCACACAACCTAACACTGACTCAAGCTGACGATAGCTCGTAAAATTACCTTACTGTTAGTTTGTTTTAAATGCACCTTTTTAAAGTAATCTTATACTAAATTCATTAAAATGCCATGCCAAATTCACTTACTAAAATTTCCTAGACATCAGAATTCTATTGTTGAAGATTACAAAATCAAAACTGTCTTTAGCATTTAATCTGAAAAAGTTTTAAGCTTATACAACTTAGAAGATCTTAGAAATTTCTTAAGCCATCGAGCACTTTTCAAGTCTTACAAAAGATAGATAACTTAAGTAAGCAAGATAACGCCAAGCTTAACATTAACAACTCTGTAACTTTATTAATAGCTAAGTGCTTTATTAATAGGAATTACCTCCTTGTTAATGAATTCTTTAATATAAGGAATGAATGAGTACGCAGAAAATATCCGAAACGGTGTAATTTACTATATTGATATAGATTCAGATAAAACTGAAAAATCTACACGATACAGGAATGTAAAGATGCGAATACCTGCAAATTAAATGAATGATTTAATTATGTTATTGATTTTCCTTATTACATTAAATTATTACAAGTTTAAACCAAGTTTAAATAAATAAACATTTAGTTAATTAGCTGCAAACAGTTCAATTATCCATCCCAAATGAAAGCATACAAATATTTAAAGATTACTATGATAAGGATATACACCATTGTCATCGTCACGGATTATCCAGGAATTAATTAAACTCGTTTCTTTTAATCCGTAACGTAATTTTCATCAACGTAATTTGCCAACAATCCAGCCAGGGAAATCTCTAAAAGGCTCAGAATCTCTTTAAAGGTCTCGTGCTTGGCCCGTCCTGTTCCTCAATGCCGTTTCTACAATCAGAGCTTATGCATAAATTTAAATTTTCAATTAAGGATACTTTGAAGAAAATTTTATTAGACATAAAGTGAAACCTTTGGTCTCTCGAGACGAAATGCGTATTTAAGCACAGCGTTTGCGATGAGACGATTTCATGTCATAATTTTTGTACGTAATTAACGATTTAATGTGTAAAGAAAGTATGCGTTGACATATTTTTTAAATATTCTCGACATTTTAAATTCTAATTTGAAATTAAGATCTGTTAATTTCCCATAAATCCAGACATGAGCATAACTATATTAAGTTAGACTTGAAAAGCTACTGCAAATGTTTTTGAGACCTGATATATTTGTCCTTTAATCTCTTAAATAAATAAAGTTATATTGTGATGTCGACTCTAAGGCATTTTCTGTTCATGGCGACGGCTGCACCCCAAAACATCTCAAACGAGTTGGCGAGATATCTTAAATGAGTTTCGTTATCTCCAGCCAAAGAAAATGGGATTAATAGGTGACAGTGATCACTGCAGACACTAAACGCTAATTTTGTTATATGTCCTTTAATAACAAAACCCTAGTTTCCTCAATTATTAATAATTGTTCTTATTAATACAGACTAGGCTACAAGAGTTCACTACAATTGCAAACCATTTTCTTTGTCTTTTTTTTATTGCCTAGATTTGTGGACGAGCTCACAGCCCACCTGGTGTTAAGTGGTTACTGGAACCCATACACATCCACAACGTAAATGCGCCACACACCTTGAGATATAAGTTCTAAGGTCTCACTATAGTTACAACGCCTGCCCCACCCTTCAAACCGAAACGCATTACTGCTTCACGGCAGAAATAAGCGGGGCGATGGTATCTACCCGTGCGGACTCACAAGAGGTCCTATCACCAGTAAAATACCACCAGTCTCATATCTATTACTAACAATCAATGTTGTAAGAATGTTTGACCCTCATAATTATCACGGCACATCCATGAGGTAAGCTGTCCAATCCAGAATTTTTAAAACTCCGCAGACTACGAACGATATCAACCCAAAATCCCATCGTGAAATAGTCGTAAAAAGTCGTGACAGCTAGCTTCTACACAGAAAAGACTGGTAGAATTGTTTTTACAGAAACGCAGGGACATCATGGCGCCCACAATGGTCATGCAAAATTCAGCGGTGACTACAGACGGTCAGTTAGAAAGAGGGAAACTTCCTTGTGTGCTGAGGCTTTATGCAAAATGACCTAAGTCCATAAAGCGGCTATAAAGGGCCCGCCCACAAAGAATGCAAAGTGAGCTACGCCGTAAACTCTGCTAACCTCTCCGCGGCGTCCTTACGATAGATTTATATTCATGACACTATCTCTAACGCGTAAAATTTCGGGCAATGGCGATCCAGAAGCAGGCATATGTAATTTTGTTTGAATAAGTAAAGAAGGGTAAGGACAAAGGCTATTTGATCTCTCCTGTCTCCGCACGAGTAAGAATAAATAAAATGGCCCGTGGACTGGTTTATGTGATATTTTATAAATGGATTTAGGAGGATAGTGCGTTATGGGATTATCGATTCCCCGTAGACAGAGTCTGAAGTATGTAGGCACATTACCTCTGTCTCTAGAGATGATCTAATATACCCTGTATCCGTTCAGCTTTTGTGCCCCCATTCGACTTATTTAAAAGGACTTTTAAGTGTTTTAATACATTTTTGGAACTCAGGAGTACATGAAAAGTGTTTTTATCCTAACGATAATATTAATAAGCTACATCCATTTCATATTATAGCCCGTTAATATTACATTTCTCAGAAACGTTGCCAAAAGATTTAAAAATAGCGTACTAATTATCAGAGAGGAATAAAATTGGTTCTCCGTTCGTGTAATAAATGTTAAAGCAATTCCACTTACTTTACGAGAAGTTAACGGTGCCGGGTTTTACTGCGGAAAGCGCATTCGATCTTCAACTGAACCAACAAGCAGTTAATCATTCAACGTCAACGGGTACATAGCGTTTTATAGCTGTACGGTCTGTGAAAAAATAACGAAAACAATACGATACCGTAAACGCTTAGACAGGATTTAATTCGTACAATGTACCCATAAATATTTATATTCGAATGCGGCTGGAAATATGCTTAAGAATTCACAATGGCTACGGCTTGTGACAGCTACTCCGAAACACACGGGGATACGAGGAAATAAATAAAAAATGCACACGCAAAGCACTTGAAATAAAACCATGCGTTAACAACTGGAAGCCGCTCTTTATCTTTGTTGTTACATGTTCGTTTCTTTATCGTGTCATTTTTGGGACCTGCTTTTATTTTGATAGTGCACTTGTTTATTTCGAAAAACATAACATTGTTGGTTACTTTGGCTTGATTAGAACAAAACAATGTGTTTTGTGGCAGAAATAGACCAGATAGTAACTGCTTTCGCTTGAGGATGCTTTACCGAATCCCCATAAATTTATGACTGACTCGGTGGCGAAGAAGTAGCGCCCCTGACTGTTGCGCCGAGGGTCGTGGGTTCGATTCCCACATCGGGCAAAGGCTCGTGGGATGATTAGGTTTGTTTGCTCTTTGACTGGGTGTTTATTATCTATTTATATATTCGAACGTATATAAATATATATGTAAGTCTCCGGTAACAATAACACAGGGAATCCTATTTTGAGGCCGGATGACCGTGCATTATTTGTTCCTAGTTGTTATTATTATTATTGTTACGCGCTGGGGTTCAGGATAAATAAAACTTCCACCGGAGTACAAATTAAAACTCTATTCAACACTCTATTCAACTCTCTATTCTTAGAATACTTACAGAACACTTTACAATTCGTAACTCACGTCTTCCGCATTGCTTCAGGTGATCCGTTCGCTGTTTCGCTTCGAATAGATTCGATTACTAACTACTTTCGTGTCAACTCTGCAACGCTTTTATAGTTGATGCGACATCTCTAAAATTATCGTGAATATTCCTGACAGGTCGAGTAGTCTCGATATATGTTTCCGCTATATAATAATAGATGGCGTTGCACTTCTCAAGCGTTCTCGATTTTACTAGTTCTTTTGATATTCGTTTCTGCCATTCGACGATAGATGGCGTTACCTTACTCTCGCAAGTAATTACTATTATTATTCATCTTTTTTATTTTATTTCTCTAGCAGTCGAGCGTATTTGTAACCCAATACGAGGTAGTACTACCATCATGTATTTTTCTGCCGTGAAGTAGTAATTCTTGCCAGTTTGAAGCATGGAACTGCCATTGTATAATGCAGTTGGCATTTCGACCTCACGTCGAAAGGTGGGTAACGGTACTCATTTCATGATATCTAGGTACTCCGGTAATCACTTACCACAGGGGGCATGAGTTCATATAAAGATTATAAATGTAAGGAACGTAGAGACATTGTGAGCCTCTCTGTGGAACGGATTATTGAAATGGCCTGTGTAGAGCTTGAGCGATTCATTGTTGTAAGTGTGTACAGACCTCCTGATGCGTTATATGATTCTTTTGAAAATATTTTGGAAAATGTATTGCTAAAGCTTTCTGTCTCTAATAAACAAATTTTTGTATGTGGTGATTATAATATCAATCTTTTAGAAAACACAAATACCACTATTAGATTCAGAACATTGTTAAAGTCATATAACCTCCCAAACTTATTTCTAGAGCCTACTAGGACAACGACCACATCGGCAACATGTTTAGATAACATATTTACAAATGTAACACCGATTAACAAAAAAATTATTAATCAATTAACATCAGATCATAGTGGACAATTTGTGTCTTTTGAATCTATTATGAATTCTAAAGATAAAAATACTCTTGTGATTGTTCCTATTAATAAAAAACGAATTGAGAAGTTTAGAAATAATATTAAGCAAGAACATTCAGAAATTATTTATAACAAAAACCCAAATTTATCATACCAGAATATGTTTGAGAGAATTAATATGGTCTTTACTGATGTATTTATTCCTAAAACTGTAACATTAAAAAACAAAACGGTGTTCAGCGAGTGGGCCACCACCGGAGTGTACAAAAGTAGAAAAAAATTGTATGATCTTTACTCTGAAAAAGCTTATAATAATGATGAAACATTTCATCAATATGTCAGGAACTATTCCAAACTATTTAGAAAAGTTTGTTTAGCGGCAAAATCTTTACATTTAAGTGATTTAATCAAAAATGCCCCTGACAAGATAAAGATGACTTGGAACATCATTGGTAGAGAAAGTGGAAAAGTCAGAAATAGCCATCAAGAATTCTCGTTAAAAATAGACGATAAATTGGTAACTAGTCATGAAGATGTGGCTAATGCTTTTGAAAAGTTTTTCTCTGACATTCTAGTTTCAACTACCACATCTCTAAATTCATCCCCCACAGCAGCTGAAATATTATTGCATAACCATGTCAAGAAATGCAATGAAATTTTTAAATTTAAGAAAATTAATTCAAACAATATAATAAAAAGTTTTAATAGCCTTAATGTAAAAAATACAGCTGACTTGTGGGGAATATCAGTAAAGGTTTTGAAGTCTGTAATAGACATTATTGCTTCTCATCTTGTTAGTATTTTTAATGATTGTATTAAGTGTGGTGTATTTCCTGACTTAATGAAACATAGTAAAGTGATTCCTCTTTTTAAATCTGGTAGTACTGATGACCCCTCTAACTATAGACCTATTTCAGTACTCCCTACGTTGAGTAAAATCTTTGAAAAAATTATTTTGACACAACTTTTAGAACATTTTAATTCAAATAACCTGCTTCATAATAAACAATTCGGGTTTACAAGGGGTCGCTCTACAACTGATGCAGGTGCTTATCTAATCAAAAATATATTTCAATCTTGGGAGGAATCGCATGATTGTCTTGGAATTTTCTGTGACTTATCCAAAGCATTTGACTGTGTTGAACATGAAACATTGGTGAGGAAACTACATCACTATGGTATTAGGGATGGTGCATTGGAACTTATTACTTCCTATTTATCAGGAAGGATACAAACAGTAGATGTGAAAGGAAATAGATCTTCAGGCACCACGTTGAAAATGGGTGTACCTCAGGGTTCCATTTTGGGTCCTTTTTTATTTCTAATATATATAAACGATTTGCCTAGTTTTATTGAGTCCCGACATGAGGTCGTATTATTCGCAGATGATACATCTTTATTATTTAAAATTAAACGACAATTACAAGTCTATGACGAAGTGAATGATGCGATTTCGTGTGTGGTTCATTGGTTCCGTATCAATAACCTATTATTGAATAGTAAGAAAACGAAATGTATTAAATTTACTTTAAAATGTATTAAATCATCTTTAAATGTGAGACAAGTAGATAGTAATGTAATTGTTTCTGAGGAATCATTGGAGCTTGTTGAGTCAACCGTATTTCTTGGTATAACAGTGGACTCCAAACTGCAGTGGGGACCTCATATTCATAAATTGGCGAGTAAGCTTAGCTCTGCAGCATACGCAGTAAAAAAAATTAGAACGTTAACAAATGCGGACACGGCTCGTTTAGTTTACTTTAGTTACTTCCACAGTGTCATGTCCTATGGCATTTTGCTATGGGGCAATGCGGCCGATGTAGAAATGATATTTATTCTGCAGAAAAGAGCTATACGTGCTATTTATAACATGCACTCAAGGGAATCCCTGAGGGAAAAATTTAAAGAAATTAAAGTTCTCACTATGCCATCCCAGTACATCTTTGAAAATTTGATGTATGTTCGTAAACATATTGAGGAGTTTCCTAAGATGTCGGACATACATAATAGAAATACTAGGAACAAACACAAGCTTGTTGTGCCGATGAGTAGGTTACATAAGATACGAAATTCATTCGGGTGTTTGTCTGTGCGCCTGTACAACAAAATCCCAAAAGATGTTCAGAACCTACATATACATAGATTTAAGAAAACTGTTAAAGAACATCTGTGCAATAAAGCTTACTATAAAGTCAATGATTATCTAGAAGATTGCACAAAGTGGGAATGAGTTGCTCGCTCCGGGAATTTCAATATTGTAAAATTGTTATGTTATAATTACTTATTGTAATATGAATATTTAAAAAAAAAAAAATTTAAAATAAAAATAAAAATCTAATATTTAAAAAAAAAAAAACATGCCCGCTGAGTTTCTTGCCAATTCTTCTCAGGACGGAGGCTAATTCTTGTGAATTGGCGGTAATTCTTTTGACGTTCAACAAGTATGTACTTTCATTTATGTTGAATAAAACTTTTTTGATTTGATTTGATTTGATATGACGCAGCCTAAAACGCGAATAAAATAGTGACATAAAGACAATTTTTTTTTTTTAACAATCACACCACGTTGACTTGTCCCGTGATAAGTTCGTAAAGAACTTGTGTTACGGGTACCAGATAACGGAAATAAATGTAAGATTTTTATTATACACATACATATATTTAAGTACATCCATAACCCTGGAAAAGACATTTATATTTATCATACAAATACCTTCCCTTGGCGGATTCGAACCCGCAACCCCATTGTGTAGTGACCATGTCACTTACCACTACACCAGACGACCGTTACATATTTGTTACATATTTGTAACATATTTGAAATAGCAAAAAGGTTAGGCGACATCACAGGAGACCGAAGAGCTGGCAGCGACCTAGGACAAAGAATTAGTCTAGCTATTCAAAGGGGGAACGCTGCCAGTATCTTCGGAACCTTGCCTAAAGGGACTCCTTTTAATAATATATTTTAGTTATTAAATTATTATTATTATTTAATATAATTTTTTTTTTTTTTTTATAATTTTTAGTTTTAGGTTCATTTTAAGAATTAAACGACTTAGAAATATGTAAATAATGGAATATTATCAATAAATTTGTACCTCAACCTAATTCGTCCTAGTACAGCATCTAAGGAAGTTATCTCAAAGTGTTATTTAAAATGAGTATCGCACCTTACAATAGTAGCAAAACTAGTTTTTCACTTTGATGGAATAGCAAGCTATTTAACTTCAAACAAAATAAAACTCAGTTAATTGTAGAAAGGAATTTAATTAGGGATGCAATGTTAATTTACATTGGCTGCCGCCCGTTCCCGAAACGGGTTTTACGATGACAAAAAATTAAAGTTCTCTCTTTTATGATGAAATTTAACAGTGGAGAACAGATAGGGGAAAATTGCATAATAAAATAAAAACACTGGCAACATACTTAAAAGATCCCATTAGCGGCACACTTCGAAATTCGTAAAGAAAATTACGCACGAAAACTCGTAAAAACTGACGTTGTAAAAGAGTTCGGTATCTCTTTTCTGATCTTTAATAATCTCCTTTTCTTAATGAATATTCTCTCTACCATCAGCATTTTTAAATAATATATTTTTCTACATTGTATAAATTAGTTAATGCATTTTTGGGGACACTAAATTTAAATCAGTTCTACATGATATGTTTTACAAACTAGCTTTTGCCCGCGACTTCGTCCGCGTGGAATAGTTCACAAATAATGGTATATTTTAGAACAGATTTGGTTAGCATAAAAACGTTATAGTGAGCCAACCTTAACATATAGACATTTGCTGTCGCGGACTTTTTTTAGATCTTTTAAAGGGGAACAATTCTGTCATACATTATTTTAGCGAAACTTTAATCATTTCTGCAGCGCACGCAGCTCTCAAAAGGGAAAAAAGCTCCGATTTTGAAACATTCTTTATTGGTGCTCCGCTTTTATTGGTCTTAGCATGATGTTATATATCCTATAGCCTTTCTCGATAAATGGGCTATCTAACACTGAAAGAATTTTTCGAATCGGATCGTAGTTCTTGAGCTTAGCGCATTCAAGCAAACAAACTCTTCAGCTTTATAATATTAGTATAGATTATACAATTACGCAATTATATAATAATATGAGGAATATAATAATATGTAAAATAATCACAGTAACTTCTTTTTCAGACTTCCCCCCAGTGGAGCATATATAATTTCCATTACCCAGAAGCATTGAATTCATCCAGATTGACCTTCTAGATAGATTTATTTCCACGTACCAACTATGAAATGAATGCAGGTGGAATGTTAACGGAGAGGTTTGTCATGTTCGCTCTCAATCGTAGTTTTTTTTACGACTGACAGCAAGTCTTTTTGCACTAAACTGTAGCCTTTTCACCTTTTAAAGCACTCTAATACTAAATACATACTACATACGTTGGATAGTAATACAAATAATTAAAACCTATTTTTATCTTGACGGTTTTATCTTCTGATTTCGACTAATTGAAAGTATTTTATATAATTTAATACAAGACCTGAATCGAATAATTTAATTAACGTGGCGACGTTTAGCAATAATCCCGCAACCGCAGGATTAAAACTTTATTATCCGCTATAACAATGGAAATGAGAGCCGACCACAATTAACGCGTTGCAAATGAAATCTTTCCCAAATTGGTTTGCGATTGTTTTGGTGAACTATTTAAAAAAAAAAAAAACATAATTAGGTATACTTTCTCGGCCAGAGGATAGCGCAGTAATTATCTACTAAGCTGTGAATAACAAAAAAAAAGCGTATTAAAAATAGTAGCATTGGTATTATGCTCCCATATCTTCCAATAATACATCAGTAGATGAAAATGTATTTTTTTTTACTATGGATAATTGAACAGAACCACCACCAGTCACTTTATATAGTACGTTATATTTACCCTTATAATAAATATTGTACATTTTGAAACAGCCAATACGAATATTTTTAATTAATACAGAACTTAAAGACAATCGTATGTAACATTACACTTGAAGCAGAAACACGTTGAATTTGTATCACGTTTCGCTCGCAATATACATAATATTCTTGAAACATATTGTACGCAATTTCATAAAGGTTCACGACGTACGTGATCGTAAGTGGTAAAGCTCCATAATTAGAGTGAAAGCGTCCCACAGATCTGTGGCGGCATGTAGGTGCCTCAAAGAACACTTACAATAGGTAATGTACTTAACGCGTACAGTCTAGTATCGTCATTACTTTGAGACGTCAAAAGGAACACGAAATGTTGTGGAGTTGGCAATGACATTTTTATTTTAACTTTTATTTAAAATGTAAATAATAACCTGATCGTGTCGTTATGTCTATAGTCCACGTTATACCCACGTGGTCTGCTGATTTCTGCCACGAAGCAATCATGCAATCCTCTTCAAAGTATATAATAGCTATAATTAATTCGTCTTGGTACACTACAATTTAATGGCGCCCGCCAAATAACAAAACATCTATTAAAAAAAATATATATAAATATTATCATAAAATTATTACATATATACATAGATATCTAGTGAAAATTGTTAATTTTTCACGGTGACTAAGTTATAACCAATGAAAGTGTTAAATTGTTCATATTCTGAATATAACACGCAATGAATGCGATACGCGAATTTTTTGCTCGAAGTATGATGAATACAGTATTTAAATATGTAGAAATGTTTAAGTGTGAGAGAGAGACCATCTTAAAACATTCTTTTCTTGGATAAAAATGTTTACATCATGGGCAGATTTTTTTTGGCATTATTCCTGATTAATTAGCAACAAAAGTAGTTCACAATAATATTGGTAGTATGATAACCCTGATACTCGTGAAACTATCAAATCTTGAAATTTCACTAATTTCAAAGTTCACTGATTTGATCAATTCAAACCCAACATAAACTTATTTGATGTAGTTAAGTATACTTGGTAACTTGGTGTTGTACTAGGAAGAAAAATGTTTGAATGATAAATAGGATACATGAACTGTTAAATCCATTTGTGTGAGATTGTCATTTGACAATCTTTGACTTTTTTTTTGGTAAACTTGCGCCCCCTAGGCGCGGGGACCTCGTAGAAAAAAAAAAAAGGTCACCTATTCTGAAGAATTACCAAAAACTAAACATGCAAACATCGATTCTATGCATCGACATAACGTTTTCACCCCAACAAGATAAAGTACATTTAGATAAATGGAGGAGAATAGATACCTTCACCGTTTGGGCACTCCGGCCTAAACGACAGTCTTAATTTTCCCAAAGTAATAATTAAGAGTGAAGGCTCGTGGGGCTCGCGAAGTTCATCCGAGAAAACTGGCGTTAAATTTTTAAACAAGCTCTAAGTACAAAGTCCGATACGTTTGAAGTTAATTATATTAATAAATAAAAGAGTCTCGCTTAAAACTGAGCTACGGATATTAATTATGCAGATGTTTTAACTCTTGACCTGAGGGATCGATGGTGAAGATGACGTTTATGAATACCTTTTAAAGTGGCGTCTTTGGTTCTTGTTTTGTTTGTGTTTTACCGAGTTAAAAGCAAATAATCTCCGCAGGTACAGACAGAATTTGGGCTTTAGTTCATTGACTTGCGCCATTAAATAAATAGGTTAGACAAATTTTCTTCGATCACTCAGCGCTCTCTGTGTATTATATATATTTGCACCATCATAGTGTGATCAAAATTCAGATAAACTAAGTAATCCATACTAGATCATGCTCGGTTAGTGAAGGCCATTGCAAATAAAGCAGAAACAAATAATTGTTAAAATTTTGGCTCGCGTTGTAATGTTGTTGACTTTCGAAAGCATGACTCACACGACACATGACTCCTTAATGTTCAAATAGAAACGCATAATTCCTTTGCAGCAGAGATAGGCAGAAAAGTGATACCCATCTATGCGGTCTCACACGTTTCCCCCTAATGTTCCAAAACTGATCGAACAATACACAAACTAGGTAATCCAGGAGTAGAACATTTCGAAACATGTAATTAAACTAGAATAAGGGTCCCTCGGCTAAGGTAAAATAAATGGTTCATCTATACATCTAGTCTAGATGACTTAATCATTAGTATTGTAATACTTTGCTGAACAGCTGTACAATGTGGGGGATGTTTTCGAATAAATTATGAATGTGTAAGTTTTTGAGTACATTTTATATGCTATATTGTAAATTATTATCCGTATTATTATTATTGAAGTTGTCGTGGCCTAAAGGATAACAGGTTCGGTGCATTTGTATCTAGCGATGCACCGGTGTTCGCATCCCGCAGGCGGGTACCAATTTTTGTAATGAAATACGTACTTAACAAATGTTTACTATCGGTCACTTCCACGGTGAAGGAATAATATCTTGTAAGCCCGCAAAAATATAATTTGCGTAATTACTGATGGTAGGACTTGTGAGTCCGCACGGGTAGGTACCAACCACCACTTATTTCTGTCGTGAAGCAGTAATGCGTTTCGGTTTGAAGGCTGGGGCAACCGTTGTAATTATACTGAGACCTTAGAACTTAAATCTCAAGTTGGGCTGCGGCATTTACGTTGTAGATTTCTATGGGCTCCAGTAACTACTTAACACCAGGTGAGCTGTGAGTTCCCACCCACTTAAGCAATAATATTAAATTCACGTATCAAGTTATCAAGTTTAATATAGAACGACTGTTGAGAAATTATAATCAAACATCAATTTGTGTGTGTTCATAAATTCCTCATAAATGTTAAGGTATGGAAAACAAACTATCTAAGGAGTATAACAAAGTTTTTTCTTGTGAGGTGTATTTTGTACGGAGAGGTGCAACCTACTACCATCCTGATTATACCAGCCGCGAACAATCATACTTTTTAGGTAGGCCGTGAGTTGCCCTTACTACTTATCTATTATATATTACTACTTATCTATTACAATTACCAATAAAAATCATGCGATTTATTTATTTGTAAATATTTTCCTCACAATTTTTTTGTATTGCATACCTAAGTGTATTTAAAAAAATTTATGCTAAAGCGATATGTATATCTCAAAAATTTCTCGTCTATAGGCGGCATAGTTTTTTTTTTTTTTTTATGACTGAAGGATTACTGGTGTCCCGGAGGCCTTTCCAGTTTCACCAGGATAGGTGGGCGAGCAAAGGCTCAGCCAAGAGGGGCGGGATTTGGTAACAACTGCCCGAGCGCCTCCGAAGGAGACCTAACAACTCAAAAGCAATTGTTTCGCGAATGAATCTACTACCGGATCGGAATCGCGACCCGCTGAGAAGATCCGGCGAGAAACTCAGCGGGCTGATGCATGGGTTAGGTTGCACGTCGACCTCTTTGTCGAGTTCGACGAGTACGGTTACCGGGGTCCCTAAGCCTGCTCCTAGTGTTAGAGCTGAAGGCGTCTAATGCAAAGGTTATTGGATCTGATGGATCCGTAAGAACGTGTCTAGGGCGTCGAGGGTGACTAGCTCCTGCATGATCAGGATTCGGGGAGTAGTCAGCGGCGGCAACGATAAGGCGATTATCATGACGCATAGCGTTATCGAAGTACCGTTCCGACGCTGACTTCATGTATTTCTGGATAGATTCGAGGCCCAGGTCGACGTGTAGGTGAACGTTCCTCACGAACCACGGAGCTCCGACGGCTAACCTGCAAAAGCGGGATTGTAGAGATTGGAGGGTGTCTATGTGTGTGCGGGCCGCGTGAGCGAACACCACACTCGCGTAAGTCATGACGGGAGGCGGCATAGTCTTAACATCATACAGGTCGACGATAGCAATAGAGGTGTAATAAATATTATAAATGGTACTTTTATGTTTTATAAGTAGAAACAAAAAAAGTTTCCTCAATGAAGAAAGAAGATAAATGATAAGACCATTAAATTTTCCGTTTCTTTGTAAATGAAATTAATTAATTAAGATCTGTATCAATGGCTGAAATAGTTAGTTAATCTCTTAGAATATCATGTTCACTGGCTCTGATTTACTAAGATAATATTATAGACCGAATATTTCCTTAGCGAAAACTTTGATCGTAATCTATTTACGTTCTAATAACTTTACTGAATTTACTTTCGATGCGCTTAAATTTTAATTGGAAAATATTTTCAATAGCAGGAAAACAGCAAAGAAAGAATTTCAATTTTATTATATAAATTTTCTAAGCTAAAATTAATATGATGAGAAGAAAAAATCGTAATCCTTATCGATAATTTTATCTGAAATGAAATATTTATTACAATAACAAAACTTATCGGGTCATTCTATAATTCATACCTGTATTTTAAAACTATCACTTTATACCATTTACCATACCAAACCTATATACCATAAAAAAAAAAAAAAAAAGGTGTACTGTAAAACATGCTGAAATTTATTTTTTATTATGTTTGAAGTTTTAGTAATGTCTTAGTGATTCTTAATTTTTTTATTTTTTTTTTTATTGCTTTGGTGGATGTACGAGCTCACAGCCCATCTGGTGTTAAGTGGTTACTGGAGCCCATAGACATCTACAACGTAAATGCGCCACCCACCTTGAGATACAAGTTCTAAGGTCTCAGTATAGTTACAACGGCTACCCCACCCTTCGAACCGAAACGCATTACTGCTTCACGGCAGAAATAGGCAAAGTAATGGTACCTACCCGTGCGGACTCAAAAGGTCCTACCACCAGTGAACCATCTGTTACTGGTGTGAATGTTTTCAAGCAACACTTAGCCTGTATACATCGGTGGTAGTACTACCATCCAATGGTAATGTCCAATATCCATAACATATATTTACGGTTTTGGTTAGTATAGCCTAAATAAAAGATGTACTTATTTCAAGTTCGTTAATTTAATACTATTGCCAATACCTTAGCGGAATTATCGATAATTTCGATAAAATGATTAAATTGTACGTGTGTAATCAGACGTAGCATTTAATCAATGTGAACAAATGAACCATGGATTGCTAACGTTTGTGTGAAAATTTAAATGGCGTTAAGCCATTGAAATTAATTTAACTGTTGCGGGTTTATTTTGACGCGCTGATGACGCGATTACTGTTTATTTATATTTGAAATAATGACATTAAGCAATTTTAAATGGTTGCATCTAATAATTGCTCTTGTGAATGAACAAAAAATCTGTTATCGAAGAAGATACAAGGCCGATCGGCGCGCTACCTGCACTCTAGTATGCTCCATGATAGCAGTTCTACGTAGCTGCTACTCTACGGAGCTTCTATGGAAAAGTAACCAGTTAGCCATGTTTCGTGTTTCACTCCAGCAGGCTCTTTCTGGTTCAGTGACGTTTCTGGGACACCAGCGGCACTGCCTGGGGAGACCTGACGGGCTACCATACCGTGACAACTGACGTTGAGCCGCCAGATGGCCGCCCTTGGGATAAGCTGCAAGTTTGGTTGTAGTGTTGATCGCGGAAAACTCACTAGCTCGCCCGGGATTTGCCTCGAGCGGCGGTCGGGCGTGGGACAGTAATGCAAGGGAATCTTTAAGTGGGTTGGCCTCTACCATCTTCGACCACATGTCTCCAAATAAGCTGCGCACCCCCCAAGCGCGGGAACGTAAAATTTTAGGCTCCAGACCCAGAAAAAAAAACAAAAAAAGGCATCCTTCGGAGGCACTTAGCCTATTATTAGGTAACCCAACTTGCCCTAGTTGAGCTCGGATTCGCCCTCGTATCCTATTGAGGCTGGAAAAACCTAAAGGGCATCAGCAATTTCACCATCCCAAAGAATTATGTCAACGTTTATAATTAAAACATATTACCCCGTTATCTTGGATCTAAATGGAAGCTTTTTTTTCATTTCACAATTTCGTGCTTTGTATTTATTATGACTAGTGTCCCCGCAGTAGTCGAAATTCGACTATAATTAATTGAAATTATAAATTTAAACATTATTATGGTTCTATTGTCAAACACTATTATTATACTTCGATAATATAATCACAGTATTCGCCAAAACTGCACTATAGATTAACAATATTAAAGACAAACAATATTAATCTATTTTCAATTCGACCACAGACTTTAAACAATAACAAAAGTTTCCCAATTGACAGTAAACAAAGAATATTTTTTTATGTATGTGTTGTGTCAAATACATGGTAGTGTGTGTAATGTTTTCTTTATTGATTTAAAGTATCTTTTAAGCATTATTCTAAAAAAATATTAGCATTGTGCACTCCTTCTCTATATTCTCTATAAGTGTGAGAAACTTCATACGCCTCCGTCCACCCAATTTTCGTAAAAAGGGGTACAAAGTTTTTGCTTCACGTATTAATATATAGATTCACCAAGAACTCTCGTAAGCTGCTCGCCTGGATTTGGCTGTGTTGAGTTGCAGAGGACTAAGTTCCGTTACTAGTGGCACATCCAATATATGAAACGTGGGCTGAAACTTCTGTAAATGAAATTACGCATACACATAAGAAAATCAATACCATATTTTCCACTTGTACATGACTATATTCGAGCACTACTAAAAATTTCATCTACTTCAAGTATATTATTAACAAAATCAGTCACTTTCGGTTCATTAGTACCGGAAACCGGCATCGCCTATACTCAGATACTTCCAATAAGGATCTGACCAATACAATTCGATTCTATGTATGTATTAATCTAGAGTTAATGTGGTGTTCCTTGCCTGAACTTGGATATATTTATTGCCATGCTTTGTATACGTCAGTGAGGCGTTTCATCTGTGTAACTTCAACGTACTGGTGCGAATGGATACGACCTTTTCTAATGGTTAATGGGTTCTTGCCTGAGTTCTACTTAGATTTAAGTTTAATTTGGTTCTGGGGATATAAATTTGGGTGAGTAATTTGTAGATCCGATAGTTGTTTGAACCCGATTAAAATATTCAGCCTTGTGATTAAAAGTCAATTGTGGCAAAGTGGATTCCCAAAACTGTTATTATCTTATCTTATCTTATCTTATACCTTTAAACGAGCAATTCTTGTATATTAATATATATATAATCTGAATCTCGGAAACGGCTCCAACGATTTTCATAAAATTTAGTATACAGGGGATTTCGGGGGCGATAAATCGATCTAGCTACGAATTATTTTCAGAAAATGTTGTTTTAATCGTATTTTCAATTTTCAACTTTATCGATTGACTCTTCCCGTCATCTATTGGTGAATAATAATACTATTAAGTTATTTCAGCAGATGGTGTTGTTAAGCCACCCGAAGCCAATGAGTGTTTGGTTTAAGGTTAGACCAAGAAAATGAATTGTTTATTTATATTATTTGTGTCTTTTTTCATATGAAATATAAAAAAAATACCGAGCAAAGCTCGGTCATCGTCTAGTAACCATTATACCGCCAATGTGAAGCTTGAATTATTTTTGTAGCTCAATTGACTGATCGAGCTTTTTAAATTGCGTAAACAAAATCACAGTTCATCTGATATTAAATGAACACCGGGGCCTATAGATATGACAACGTGAATGCCGTCAACCAATTTGACAGATGAGGTCATGAAGCAGTAATAGTAGTTGTAATTTAATTTAACAGACAAGATAATCATTATTTCAGTACAACTAAAACTTGTAAATGAAAGTTTACCGTTTACAATATTTACAATATGATTACTGGTGTTAGGATATCTTGTGAGTCCGCACGGTACCACCACCCCACCTATTTCTGCCGTGCCGTGCATTTGTACTGTTAAAACTGGGACCTTACAACTCATGTCTCGTGGTGGGTAGTGGCATTTACGTTGTCTATGGGCTCCGATTACCACTTCACACCAGGAGGGCCGTGAGCTCGTCCAACCACCTAAGCTAAAAATAAATAAAACAGTCGCAACTGGTATTTATGAAAACTTAGCAAAGCACGAATGAAGCTCTTGGGCACTGATATCGTCGTTAGTGTAAAGATAAGTAAGTGATCATGACTACTGTACTGCGGTACGGTCCCGGTCGCAGATATTACAATTTTATTAGCCACAATAACTCGTCTGTCACGAGCTAGCTGTCCTTCTTATCATATCTGGTTACCGTGACACAGCCAAAACGCTACCTACTTTTCTACTGACTGAACGGCTGGACTACTTTCAAACGTTTCTTTGAAGAAGAATAATCCAATAAAGGACGAACTTTATTCGATTATAATAATTCATTTAAAATTTAAAGGTTTTAATATTCGAATTTGGTCTTTCTTAACTCGTATGTACACGTTTCTAGATGCCTACGTGAAAGTTTTTTTATTTTTATTGCTTAGATGGTTGGACGAGCTCACAGCCCACCTGGTGTTAAGTGGTTACTGGAGCCCATAGACGTCCACAACGTAAATGCGCCACCCACCTTGAGATATAAGTTCTAAGGTCTCAAGTATAGTAGTACACTATTATTGACATCATATTTTGTTTCATAAACCTAACACATATTACAGTTACGCATTTAAAATAGTTAATAATTAACAATTAAAATGATACTTTAGTTTGCAAATGAATATTGTTTTACGATACGTTTTCTTACCTCGTATGCACCCGGCGCCCGTAAGAGAGGAGAAAATCGTTGCTACTATTGAATAGTTAACATCTTTATTCGTTATCGTATAAACTTAATATTTCAAATGTAGCCTTCGGTTATCTATGAAATATTTTTTTCAACATTCATTAAATGCTTTTATTCAAAGAGCACACTTTGGATTTGGTAAAATAAATGTGATGAATAAAAAATTAACACTTTCGTTCAGTTCATAGTTTGGAATACAGCCTGGTTTTAGGGGAAACGGTGAGATCAAAAATCCAAATCCAAAAAGTGTATTCAAACTATTAGTCAGAAACAGCAACTAACGAATTGAAACAAAATTCGTTCCGCAGATAAAAATGAAACTCGTATCGATTCTGTCGCAGCTATATTTAAAACGTTCCACTTCCCTTATTTCGACCCCAAATCGGCGTACGTTTTCATAACATCCCGAAAAGCGTTTTATCTCTAAGCAAATCCGTTGATAATGATGCTTGCAACTACATCCGCCACACTTTCATTAAGTTTCCTAGTCCACAAACGTTGTGCATTAAGCCCTCGACCCCTTGCTTCTAGTGACAAGGGCGGGATAGACATTGCTTTGCGGGCTATAGAACGAGACGAAAAACTGACAAGTCTCCGCACTTGATCCTATTTATCATGCGCGGGTCCTTATTAAAGCGGCCAACGCGCGTGTACACCTAACAGTGAACGTTTAAAACGGATATGAAAAACTTCGAGTCGATTTTTTTTTGTATCTGCGCTACATGTTTTTTTTGTTGCTTAGATGGGTGAACGAGCTCAGAGCTCACCTGGTGTTAAGTGGTTACTGGAGCCTATAGACATCTACAACGTAAATGCGCCACCCACCTTGAGATATAAGTTCTAAGGTCTCAAGTATAGTTACAACGGCTGCCCCAGCCTTCAAACCGAAACGCATTACTGCTTCACGGCAGAAATAGGCGGGGTGGTGGTACCTACCCGCGCGGACCCACAGGAGGTCCTACCACCAGTATATTCTATGTTCATTTATTATTTATTTCTTGAGTATTTTATATAGTTTATATAGAGTTTATATAGACTGACTACATTAACAAAATAGACGAAGTTGAAGGCAGAACGATTTGGATTAATGCTTATCCTGCGCTTCATACCAGATCGCGAGACTGCATTTCAGCGTTATATCTAGCATGCTTAAAAAATCTGAATGGCTTCAAAATACACTCTAATTTAATCATCATCATAGTCGGTTGCTCTTGGCAGAGCAGTCGTGGTCATGTGGAATTCTTGCTTATTAAAGCCTCGACAGATGGTTTCCATAGTTTGCGAACCGAGGCCTGGCGCATGCACTCGTTAAGTGGGGTTTCAGTAAGGTCTTTCACCTGATCAGTCCAGCGCATGGAGATTCGTACACGAGATCTCTTACCATTGGCCCCACCCTGAACAAGTTTCTCGGTAGACTCTGTTGGCCGTCGTGATAAATCAATTTTTTTTTATAAAGAATTTTGCTTCAACGCCTTTGGCATTGATTTTGCCAATATCAAAGTATTTACAAAAATTACAGGTGCTTAGAGAGAAAAAAAAAAAAAATACTAAATCTAAATACAAATAAATTTGGTCAGTTTTTCCATACGTGAATCTGTGATTTTAAGAGCAGCACACATAAATATATGTTAGACTAACTACTTTAAAGATAAATATTATTAGCAGATAAAAATTTACACCGAATATTTACATGTTTAGAATAGATTAAAGTTTATAAAGAATTAATATTAATAGGCCGGGGAATGCCATTTGGAAGGATATCAAAAAGAGGGGATACGATATTGGGACAGTCGAAGAAATACTCTAATTTAATAACAATACCAAAAAGCATTTACCGCCTTTACAACAATATGCTAAACTATGTTTGTACGGTAAAGTAAATTTTAATTTAGTTACAGATTAAACAAACAATGCTTCGACTCGATACCCTCCAACGTCCAACAGATTGCTGTTGCTATTCATATGTAGATTGCAACAAAAAATCCAATAAACAAGACAGAGCATTCGTCTCCCCTTTCCATCATTATTGAAAAGAATGTTAACAGTGCACCCGGCTTATCCAGGGGTCGTTTTACCAAAAGAGTTATACTAACGAATGGCCACCCCATATATACAACGATCGTCTCTCGTTATGCTTGACACTTCAATTCGGCTTAAATTCAGTTACGAATTCAAATTCTCCTATAGTGTTTGTGTGGAACTGGGTTCGACTTGTTTAGAGCATCGGTTCGGAAAAGTGTTCCCCGTTTTTCAGCAATTCCGGGAAAGCGAAGCGTTTGATAACGATCCCTGTCGTTCGAGTTGAAACTAAAAGCAAAATAGCACGCTTTTTTTTTGTTTTCATTTTTTTTATTAACCTGCGTGACTAGACGAGCACGTTTAATGGTTGTTGAGTGGTCCTCGATTCTATAATAACTACAATTGGAAATCTACCCAGCTTGGAGATTTAGCTCGAAGTGGTAGTATTGTATATAGTAAGCTCGCGCATATAGGTACCACCGCCTTCCGTAATTCTACGACTAAGCAGTCATGTATTCAAGTAGGAAGGACACAATTGAGACTTGTTCTCGTGTCTGAAGGTAAGTGACGTCATTCCCGTTATGAAATGAATGGGCACTTAGTACTACTTTAAACCAGTTGGGCTTTGAATCATTTACCCGTGTAGCAATTAAAAAAGGCTTAATTGCATTTCAAATAAATCAATTTCTTCTTTAAGAGGGAAACGTGTAATTGTTTAAAGGCTGGAAGTTATCCCTAACTCGTACGGGCTTTGAAGGGAAAAAATTAGGTGGAAAATTAGAGCGAAAAAGAGTAATGTATAAGGACATACCTATTTACTAGTATATTATAAGTAATCGTTTTTAGAACGTAATTATGACATTAATAAATATAAAAAAGACGAATCATGAGTTACTTATTGTTAAGAATTACGGAACAAAAATAGACTTTGATTTAGGAATTTTACTGATTCCAAAGATGCTTCAATGTACAATCCTTAAACAAATTACTATTAAATTGAACCCATACATTTACGGGCGATGTATCTATCGGCAAATACATACCTTCCGGCATGCCAAGCATTCGCATATTAGCTCATAGCGGACTACCATTTTTCCGCTTCCATGCCGCTTAGCACAACTTCAGAGAGGTGGATTCATATTGCCGCAGTGGATGCGTTTGTTTTGTTCAAATTTATTTTATCAAGTAAACGCTGCCTTACGCCCACTGGGCCGGAGCTAATATGCAGTAATGCGGGTAGACTGCGCCCCTCTCTGCACCTGCAGGAACCGCGATGACTAATGAGTGAAGTTGTTCGCGTAATTATTTTAGTACCCGAACACGGTTTAGTAAACATTTTAATTATGCGTACTAGAGTGTAAAACTTCTTAATTTGAGAGAGCGTTTTAAATTTCACTCAAATAAACTTAAATGCAGCTCAAATGCGCCAACGGGCCGGAAATGAATCTTTCTGGCAATTTAAATATATCATTCTCTTCTGCCTGCTTTTTGAAGTTAACAAATTTTCGCTTTATAAGCCTTTGTATCTCAGACTCCCTGGTATCAAGACGTTTTCGGAGCGCGTACACTTCGCTGTTAGTGGAACGTGCTGTGAGACCGCTCGAGTCAACTAATAATCTTGACTTCCATTTTGAAATTTCCGGATTATTATTTATGTCAGTTTTATCTCTTGAGGTTATCGATCCGTGATACAAAACAGTTTGAAAATAGAATACTCTGGGAGCGCTTGGAGTAAACTTACAAGAAATAAAAGATTCATCTCAAGTTAGCTTTAGCTGTATCATGAAGACCTAAAATAAAGACATCCATCTCTAACCGTGTATTTTTTAATCCTTGAACGGTTGAATCGTCTCATGGTCTACTCGGTGATAAGTGGTAAGCCAATGTCATAGACATCACAACGTGAATGCCATTATCTACTTTGAGATATAAAGTCTACATCTCTATTGTACAACACCACGTCTGTAGCACTCTTCAGCTGAGACTCATTACTGCTTCGTCGCTAAAAAAGTTGAATGGTAGTGTCTGTCCTTTTGTACTCAAAAGATGCTCTACTACCAGCTAACAATCCACCCAACCAGGGAATCATTAAGCGTTGGATCTAACTAGTTAGACTGGAATGTGCAAAACATTAGTAAAATTGTATTAATTTTGTCCCTCAGTCCAAAAAAGACATAGTTATGAATCGCAAGTTCAATCAGCGAGGTTTCAATAACAATTTTTCATCCACGACACGCTAATTGAGTGCTTTTCGTAAATATCCCCGCGAAACGAGACGCGGTACAGACGACTTTGATCGTTATTCAAAAGAGGTAACGATCAAATTTGAATAGCCACGAATGGGGTGATGGCAGACTTGAAAGCGACATCCTTAGTAACAAGTGTAAAATATTTTCCCCAATCGTTGTACCTGGTGCCCCCTAGGGATATTTCAAGGGTGAATAAGCTCGCATAATGGCAAAGGGTACAATATTTTAAATTTCAATCGCTGCAAGCGGTCCGGCCACACCCCGGGGCTTCGAAGAACAAAGATTTCGTTCGGTGACTTTTATTAAGTGTTTTAATAATTCGTTATATTAGAAATTATTTTGCAATCAAATTATTGGAAAGAATAAACACAAAATGAAATTAATCGATAATTAATTCAGAAATAAAAGAGAAACTTATAGATCTTGCATCGGCTAAAACTGGAACCTAGTTCAAATAAAATTTGTTAGTGGGATTAAAGGTTTCTAAATGAAGAATAACCTTACAAATTATAAATGAATGAATCTGTATATAATAAATATTAAGCAATGCATAACTAAATTGCAATAATATTTTATTTACCTTTGTCAGAGTTTTAGACTTCATTAAGTTAAAAATATATATTGTAGTATAAGTATTAAGAAAATTGTAAGAATCGTTGATTTCTGAAGTGATTAAAACTATAACAGATGTGAGCGCTCCACGCATGTACACATATTATTATACTTAACTGAAATCTGCATCATATCAAACTAATTTGAAGCACTTTCTAGACCCCGATTACCTCATAAAAGAATAGAACTATTTTACATTCAATGAACTTTTATTAAACTGAATTGAATCATCAAACTCTGCATTAAGCACAGTTGCACAGTTTGTTTTATCGTTGGTATATATGTAAATAAAAACCTTTTTTATGTAATTTTTATATAAAACCTTTTTGTTTTTTTTAAAAAGATTTTTCTTATATATATTGACTGAAATCTCTGTCATTAAGAAAAAAGACGAGTGCAGTTTTATTTAATTCAAGAATACTGTATAATACCATTAGTGGAAAATAAAGGCTTTAAATGTTGTATTCTTAATATTGAACAGAAAACCCAATTAAATATTTTATTATTGTTTAACCACTTTTAGAGTATTCCATATCATTATATAAGGTATATCCGGTGTTCTAAGGTTCATAGCATTTGTAACACTTTTTTTTTCTAACCTGAACTATGAATCAAACAGATATATTTTATAACTAAACTACCTATATAACTGGTTAATATAAAAGTAGGTTAATGTATATTCCAAATTCCATAGAAAACAGTGACCTCATTATTCTAGAAAATACGAGATGCCTATAGCATTCCGAGAAACAACAAAAATGTCATTGACTATACACAATATACCGGTATCTATCATTCGGATCATACTCGAAATAAATATCTCGGACCTTTTATGTCATACCTAAAACGGTTCATAATAAATATTAACTTTGACAAACGTGCAGCGATCCATTGATGTTTCGTTCTCATTCTAACGATTCCCCTCCGAATAATTTTTTTCTCGGGATTAATTCACCGAATCGTTATCAGCGCCTTACGATTGCCGACGAATTTGTTACACTAGAGTTCACCTTTTCAGTCAAATTGGAAAATTTTATGCGCCGCTCTGATAAAGGACCTATAATCATTATTATAACTCATAAATTTGATTGAAATTCGGTCACATTACGAGAGACGCTTATCGCTTAGCTGCAGTCGCCTTGAAAAATACCTCTCCAAGATTCGTTGACGACGGTCCCTTCCGATCGATTTGCGTTTAGTATTACAATAAAGGTGTTTAATGTTGAAATTTGCATACCGAATCCGTTAAAGTTTGACAGAACGTTAATTTTTCGAAACGAATGGTTTTACTGATGGTAGGGCAAATCTTTGGCGCGCACTGTGCGGTACCGTGGGTTTCGTGGACTCGGAGTGGTGGGGCTCGATGGGGTTTAGTCGGTAGTCGGTTTTGCGGGGTAGCTCTTGCGTGGCTGACGCCGTGCAGTGCCTCGCACGCGCCTTTCTCAAGGCGTAGTCTCCCGGCAGGAATTGGAAGAAGAGGAGCACCCCGGTCTTCTTCTTCTTCCTGTTCTTCTCTGGAGGCGCCGGAGTACGACATAGCCTCTTACCCCCCTCAACCGGGTATCCGTAAATGGATTCCCCAGCGTTAAAAAAAAAGAAGTGCAAATTGTTAGTCCGCATAGATTAATATAATCACCTGGGCTGTTTCTGTCTCCGAGTAGTCACACGTCCTGATTTAAAGGCCGGTAAAGTCGTTATACTATACACTTAACACTTAGACTTCATATCTCGAAGTGGTTGGCAGCATTCATATTGTGATGTCAATGGTATTTACTTTATATCAAACGGTCGTGAACTATTTTGATCGATGTTTCACAACGTGGGCCCCACGCCCCACAAGGGGGAACTTTGATAATTAAGGGGGGCAATTGCAGTAAATTAATATAGAAAATCTGTATTAAAATTATTTCGAATTTGAATTTTAGTTTATTATTATATGTTTTGAAATATTACTTAATGTTTTCTGATAATAATTTGATAGTGATTTCTTCCTAAAACATATCATTTATATTTCATGGGTGAACAAATCAATTTTTCAATGTTAAAAATTAGACAAGCTTGCGGCCCAATAATTTAAAGTGGTTATGAGAGTCCGTTGAGACCAATATGAAGATCGTTGCCCATCTTGAGGTATGAAGTTTTTTTCCTACCTATTCGCTAGTAGCTCAAGGGGCTACTCAGCTACACCCAGACGGGTAGCTAAGCTCGCGGGCTCAATTTTCTATCACTAGCCCTAGCAAGAGCAGTGCTTCGCAAGATATACCAGCGAATCGGAATTACGACCCACTGAGAAGATCGGCGAGAAACTCAGTAGGCTATATTCACCTCACAGGTCCTGTGGTTAGCAACTCTAACTAATTACCATTGGGCAAAGGTCAGAGTCACTGAATGTGAAACGTTTATTTATTTGTAATATCATTGTTTTTGTTATTGTTGTTACATTCATATTAGATAATAAATTCAATCTCTTTGCTCGTATGAATGCCCGCCACAATCGTTATGGCTTTCACTAAGTATCCATTTCATGAACCGACGCTTGCGTTACCTCTTTTAAAATCTTAATAATATCGCAAAAACCTTTTTTGAGTATTAAAAGCAACTATTGATGTGCCATGTTCGAAAGCATAACAACACAACCAAACAAACAAACTTTAATTTTTATCTATTAGAATTAGTTTGGACGGGAGCTGCTTATGATTGACACTTTAAGAAACATTATAATACTCCCTACTAATATATAAATGTGAATGTAAGTTTGTTTGTTACGCTTTCACGCGAAAACTACTCAATCGATCATCATGAAACCTAGCTTCAACGTCATCTACCGGTTCAGTAATGAAGTTCCAATCCTGAGTACTGTAAATGAAGTCGCGGGTAAAATTTAGCGTTATGCCAAAGTAACTATTCCACGCGGACGAAGTCGCGGGCACAAGCTAGTAATGAAATAACCGTAGATCACTCCTTCATCCCTAAGTAGATTTTTAAAAACTATAAATTATCGTCCTCGTTAGAACAATTTACTAATACAAATTGTCCGTATACATTTTTATGTTTTTTTAAGAGATTGATTCTTGTTACTTCATGAGAAAGTGAAGGACTATAAAAATTAAATGGACAATAATATTACTTACTTAAGCAATTTAAAATAAAAATTAATTAAAATAATTTTAAAATAAATTCTTTTTAAAATAATTCGTGACAAAAATCTATTACAAAATGTAACGCACAAATTTGAGGACGAATGTATTTTCTATTAGGGATGGTATTTTAATACTGTACTCAAAGCGGACTAATTATCAAAGCTGTCGGCAAAATGACTTATGGAGGGTGAATTTTAAATATCGTTCATTTCAAAAGCACACTAGATTTCATCAAAATGTATTTGAATGCAAATGCTATATTGATTTGAATCTCATTAGTGTAAGCAAACATTGTTACGTTCTCTATATATTAATACGTGAAGCAAAAACTTTGTATCCCTTGTTACGAAAATTGCGTGGACGGAGGAGTATGAAATTTTCCACACTTACAGACAATATAGAAAAGAAGTGCACAATGCTAATAATTTTTTTTAAATAATGCCTAAAAGATACATTGAATCAATAAAGAAAACATTAGACACACTACCATGTATTTGACACACACACATGCATACTCTTTTGTTGTCAAACATTATGAGTAGTAGTAGTTCTATTTTTTCAACTGGAAAGGCAAAGATATTATTATACCAAACAGTCTAATAGTTTATATAAAAAAAAAAAATGAATAATGGTAATATGAAATAAAACGAAATGAAGTTAATTAATTAGTTAATTAATTGACGGCCGTCTGGTGTAGTGGTAAGTGACATGGTCACTACACAAGGGGGTCGCGGGTTCGAATCCCGCCAAGGGAAGATATTTGTATGATAAATATAAATGTCTTTTCCAGGGTTATGTATGTATATTACATATATGTATGTGTATAATAAAAATCTTACATTTATATCCGTTATCTGATACCTGTAACACAAGTTCTTTATGAACATATCACGGCACCAGTTAACGTGGGGTGATTGTTAAAAAAAAAAAAAAAATTCAAAAATTTACTTACTTCAGAAACATTAATCAATTGGTATGAAATTAAATGAAATTAGATGAAATATAATGAAATATAATCTATATATTAATACGTCAAGCAAAAATTTTGTTAATTATAGTCGAATTTCGACTACTGCTGGACCTCTAGTAGTTAATTAATTCTTTGAAGTGTTGATATTTGTGTAATGCGAATTGTTCGATCGTTCTTTTTTCGAAAATTAGTTAATTGTTTAGATTTTTTTACTAATAAGAAAATACTACATGAAATAATTGTTTCATACATAAATGCGATTCACAACTCTCAGCATTTACAGATGAAGAATTTATATGTTCGTCTATAGATCTTGAGTATTTCAACCCGCCATCGATTTAACAATATTTGGAGTCCAAAACTAGATAAAATGCATTCTGGATTCAAAAGTTTGTTAGCTGTTATATTATATAACCCAAATCTCGATCTCATATCTGAATTTCGAGAGCAGGCTAAATAGGCTTCCGTAACCTTTTAAGGGTAGGGGGCTGAGAAGTCCTGTGCAGTAAAAACCAAAAACCAAAAATAGTAAAGGATACCCAAAAAGCTTACAATCTTTAAAAAATCCCTAAGAAAATACTAGATTATAGAGAAATTATTTGTCCTTAGATTAGAAAACCATTACTTGAATGAAGCGAGACTAAAAGTGCAGAATTAATAGGATAGTTCAATATCTACACGATAAAAAATGACCTCCACAAAAATTAAATGTCATCTGCTCATTTCTACAATCACAGTCTATAATATCAATTACAATCTTCAATTTTCTTAGGTCAATACACCCGAGATCGAACGTAGTCCTAAATTGCATTGGAATACAGGCTGGATACCTCCAAAACTGGAATGGAATGACTGAAGACAATACCGATTCGTAAGGGTCCACAAGTCCTACCACCAGTAATCTGTTTATTCTCTATATACATACATTCTACATTCAACTACATTTATATACGTATGAATACAATGAAAAGGTTCATGAAAATAAGCGTCGATTGAATAACACGATCCGACAAACTAGATAGGTGCAGGAACATCAATATTGTTAACAGGAGCAAATGTTTCCAAAGCCTGACAGGGACACCGCTCCGGCAAATATACAAACAAAATAAATCGCATTTAACGTAACAAAGCATTCGTGACTCCCTAGGGAAGATCTCGTTAGAGTCTTAATGAATCTATTGAGGCCTCGTCGAGCGAAGCCGGACGCGAAAGAAAGGCTAGAGGGTGAGCTAAAGTTTCGCTAATAACTTGCGCTAGACCCCAATCTCCGCAGCAAATTATATTAACAGTACTAGGACTTCAATCAAAGTAGTCAAAATTTAAATTAAATTTCGTACAATATGTACAATTCTATTGATACAACACGATTTTGTATTTTAGTACACATACTCATCTCTTATTATGAAGGTAAATCTCCTATAATAATAATAATACTAAGCCTTTATTGCTGTTTTACTTACTAATTACTAACTTCATAAATTACTTAATAATAAATTAAATTTAAATTCAACTTATAATGAAGTATTGCGTTTGGCGTTCAGTGTGGTTTTCAAAATAGCTTGTCTCTCGACAAAGGCCTCCTCTAAAGATTGCCAATAATCTCTATTTTTGGCCATTCGACTCCAATGCGGGCCGGCTATACTCTTTATTTCATCTTCCCAACGTTTTGGCTGTCTTCCTTTTTTTCTACTGCTATCCCGTGGGCTATCTGTAATTATTTTAGTCAATTTTTCGTATTTCTCTCTTAAGATATGTCCTGTCCATCTCCACTTCAGTGTTCTACTTATTTTGATCTAAGGTAAATCTCTTATAAAGGAAAAAAAACCTCTATCATGTTTACATATCTAACGTTATAAAGTACGTAAATACTGCAGTCCAAAATTCATACAGTAAAACTAATTTTATTATTTCTTTATAATATATTTTTGCTGGTGTTGCAACACTAAATTGTGAAGACATGAAATTATTGGGCTGTAGCCTAAGCCTAATGCGGTTTACATTCGCTTGAACTTCCACAAGCACAACATCTGATTACATGCAAGGAGTAGATAGAAACTTCACAATAAACGGAAGCATTCATCGAAGGTCGGCTTAGATCGCTATGCTTAATAAACAATAAATTTTGAATTTTAAAAGCGCTTAAACGTAACTATTTAAATTATTTACGAAGTATAACACAAAGGGGATGGCCCATTTTAGGCCCAAAGCGGACAATAGATTATAGAAAAAATACTTATTGCATTAATTTTGTCATAAATAAATATGCATTTACTTTCTTGCAAATAAGCGCCACTATAGTTTACAATAAGTAGTTTAAAAAAAGTAACTCTATTGAAAAAACAAGGTTTTTTATTTTTGCGGGAAAAATATTGCCAGCTTCAAATCCTTTTACGTATGAAGTAAATATTTTGAGTATATAAATAAAACATATAAATAAATCATTTTAAGTATTATCATTAATCAAACGATTTTAATGAATTTTGTGCACATAAAATAACATCGAAGACATACCCATTGGACTTTAACTTGTAACTATACTTGAGACCTTAGAACTTATATCTCAAGGTGGGTGGCGCATTTACGTTGTAGATGTCTGTGGGCTCGAGTAACCACTTAGCAACACCAGGGTGGCTGTGAGCTCGCCCACCCATCTAAGCAATAAAAAAAACTTTACTAGTATTGTTATTTAAATATGTACAACTAAAACAAAAACATAAAAAATAATGTGTACTCGTAAAAAAAAGATTAAGATATAAATCAATCGATTAAGATATAAAAAAAATTAAGATATAAATAAAATCGGTTATTTAAAAAAATAATCGATATATGAATTTCATGTAATTATTTTTCTTTATACTGACAACACTGAATTCAATCTGACTGACTGATACTTCGCTTGCTGCTTGTGGTGTTGTGCTTGCGTACAAAATGGATGTGTTTTGATTTTTCTACGATTTATTTTACTTTTATCAATAACGTTTCATACTACGACTAAAAAACATTGTGTGAATTGTGGTTTTACCCTGACCGAGATTTAAAACCGTGTATATGCTCTCCTTTGCTATTTTTAGATGATACTAATTGTGTATGAAGATGAAGAAAATATAGATATTTAAAGAATTAAGTGTGTTTTTATACCCTATTGGATAAAAATACATTAGGAACATCTTAAACATTAAGAAAAGAAAAGTTCTTGAAGTATCTCACAATCCGACACTTATTTATATAGAAAATTAACCTCAAAACGAGTTTTTATTTTTATTACATTTTTTATAATAGTGGCGTCAATTTCAATATATTTTTTAGATATCCAATACATTTAAGAATTTGAATCAGTACATTTTTATAGTAATATTTGATGTCCATCTTGGGCCTAGCACACTATGGAGAGTGGGCAATCCCCTTTATGTCCCTTCGTTGTAATTGCTAATAGAAAGAATAATGAACAGATAAGTTTTTTATTAATGTGTTCAGGATATAAATTGAAATGTGCAACAAGTTACAAATATCTTATGAAGCCTTTTTAAGACTAAATCAATGAAATTTAAAATAGCATTAAAATTATAAATTCAAACGGAATTTTTAATCATTGGCCAAAGAATAAAAACATGAAAGGATAATATTATAAGAGCTGATATAGAACATGCGAAATCATACATATTGTATTTGTCGAAACTACTCTGTGTTTCTTTAGGGTCTGTGTATTAATAAATTTAAACGTTACAGTTTATCCGTGCCAAAATAACGAGTAAGTTCAGAAGTCAATTTAAATTTGAAAGTGTAAGTAGTTTCGTATTTTGTGATATATTTTATAGAAGAGCTGTAACTGCGTCGATTCGTGGCTTATAACAATTTAGATTGCAATCCTTAATGGGCTCTTTCCAGTGTTCCTCGCGGAACGTATAATGAATACAATATTTCGAAAAGAACCCGTCGTAATAAGAGCTTCACGTATTTTATTACGGTCTAAAATATTTTCTTATGAACACTCCATGGTATAATCTTATTAGAGTGCGAATTATATTTAGGTTGAGCTCGGTGTCGCGCAGTGTCGGTGCCTCGCGTAAACTAATTGCATTTAGAGCGATAGAGCGCTCTCAGAGACGGAGCAAGCGACGCTAATGGACGGTATTAATTAATACTGGCGTCTCGTCAAATTTCAACTTAAATGTAATAATATCTATCGTCAGATATTGAGGTTAATGTCAAAGAAACCATTTCATAATCTGATAGTGCTTGCACCGTTATGATTTTCAGGTGTTATTAGTTAAGCTATGACATGTCCTTCTTCAAACGAGGCTTGCGGAGAGTACTTTATGGTAGGCAGCGGCTTGGCTCTGCCCCTGGCATTGCTGACGTCCATGAGCGACGGTGACTACTTACCATCAGGTGGGCCGTATGCTCATCTGCCTACAAAGGCAATAAAAAAAAAGCTAAAACAGCTGATAATTGAGCTGCGTTTGAGTTGTTGGGGCTATGTCCAAATAACAATTAAAATACACTCATATATAACTATATATATATAAAAATGAATTGCTGTTCGTTAGTCTCGCTAAAACTCGAGAACGGCTTGACCGATTTGGCTAATTTTGGTCTTGAATTATTTGTGGAAGTCCAGAGAAGGTTTAAAAGGTAGATAAATATGAAAATGCTCTGAATTAAATAAAAATAACAATGTTGTTTTTCCTTTGATGTGTCCCCCGTCGGACAGATTCCTTTTGTTCGTTTTAAGTTTATTTTATACAAAAGCTTAGGTCTTTTATTTATCAATTGAGGCACTACGAAGTCTGCCGGGTCAGCTAGTACCTAATAAATTTGCTCAACGGTAGCTGAATATTGTTAAATTTATCAGGGTTTTATATTACCATTAACATCAAGTATACAACCACATTATGTTTGAAAAGAGCCTCATTTAATAGTGCTTACAGTCACTGTATCATAAGCCCGGCTGCTAATACAAAGTTTCCTGATTAGGTTTCCGCATCAAGAATTTCGTATTCGGACACCCGAACCACTAGGAGTCGACCAACTGAGGCCGTTTCAAGCAAAATTTTCTACTGTCCGTAACATTTTCGGTAGACGTAGAGTCCACATCATAAATTTCCATGGTATAGCTTGAGAATGATGTACGCCGGTCACAATAACGTACGAATCATTTTGAAAATTTATTATCTTTTTTTTTTATTGCTTAGATGGATGGACGAGCTCACAGCCCACCTGGTGTTAAGTGGTTACTGGAGCCCATAGACATCTACAATGTAGATGCGCTACCGTCTTTGAGATATAAGTCAGTATAGTTACAACGGCTGCCCCATCTTCTTTTCTAGTATCTTCTTTTTGTCCTTATCCCACTAGGTGAGGTCAAAACAACAGTCATCTTGTAATTTGATTTGACCTTCAGTTGACGATCGACTATAAGCCTGGCATCAACCCTCCCTGGGAATAACAGACCTGATATTGGTCAACTTAGGATACCAATTAATGTGAAGATAAACTGTTAAAAAAATATACACTTTATCCTCATTAGGAATGGACCGCTAAAGACAGAATATCTGCAATTTTTTTTCTGAAAAATAGCCGATAAAACTATGCGTAAACAAAAAATTCTCCACTCGCAGCAATTTAAATAATTGTCGAATTTGTATATTATTATACAGTTATTTGGATCACTATTTCGATTTCTCTGTTCTAATCTAGAATTAAAATAAAACTATTGCATCCTCCGTGCGTCGTATCCCTCAGTGCTGAGAGTCGTGACCTTTACGGAGCACTTTTGTAAGGACTATGTTCTTCCATTCACTCCTGTCCTCCGCGCAGTGGATAGCGACATTGATGCTGGATTCCAAAGTCGTCTTAATCTGATCGGACCAGCGCATGGGACTACGCCCCCTAGGCCTCTTTCCTTCCACTTTGCCGGCGATGAGAAGTCTTTCGAGATTGTCACCCTTTTCCCTCGCAACGTGGCATGCCAACCGATCAAAATTCGATCATTATCACTGACAATCGAAAATTTACGTTTCTTTTATTATTCGATATTTTCTTTTGTTTCATTATTTATTTTTTCGAACAAAAATGCAGAATTTTCAGAAAATGGTACCTAAAGATTTTGTCTTGGGTTTTTTTTTATACAAACAGAAAAGTTATTTTGGATAACTATAGCTTGTTTTTAGCATACTGTAATTGTCGAAAATTCAATATCTCTGTAAAATTTAATTATTTTACTATCTCTGCTTATTATAAACATGGTATTTTCATTAAAGTGCAATGATTTATAATCTCCAATGTAACCTTGGCTGCTACGGCAGATGGTGCATAAAACTTGTAATGTTAAAAGTTAGCGAACAAGAATGAGGGTGAACAAGGAAGCTTCTGCAATATTGAAGTGAATGTATGTATTAGGAACGTTGTTTTACAAAATTACAATGTTAAAACGTAGAATCTGATAGCTAGCTATAATTTTTTTTGTAAATAACGAAATTCGGTCATTGAAATCGACAATTCCTACCTACGACAGTATTGTACAAATATTAAGACCTATATTTTTATTTATTTTATTGCTTAGGTGGATGAACAAGCTCACGGCTCACCTGGTATTAAGTGGTAATTGAAGCCCCTAGATATCTACAATGTAAATGTCACCACCCACTTTGAGATATGAGTTTTAAGTTCTCAGTACAGTACAATAGCTGCCCCACCTTTCAAGCCGAAATGTATTACTGCTTCACGTCAGAAATCGGCAGGGTGGTGGTACCTACCCGTGCGGACTCACAAGACGTCTGACCGCCGGTAATTACGCAAATTATAATTTTGCTGGTTTGATTTTTATTACACGATGCTATTCCTTCACCTTGGAAGTCAATCGTGAACATTTGTTAAGTATGTACTTCATTAGAGAAATCAGTCCTTGCCTGTGGGATCCGAACACCGTTGCATCGCTAGATAAGAATTCATCGGACGTCTTATCCTTTAGGCCACGACGACTACAGCTATGTATTACACACGTACCTTTTACGCCAATGTACTGGTACAAAAAAAAGTGTAACTTATTGACTAGAAATGAATGAGAAAAAGAGACATCACCTCGACCTCAGAGATTTGAGGTTGAAGATTTATAGTATTGTATAACAGCCTATGCATAGTACAATCTGCCACCAATAAAACACGCACGTATCATAAACGTACATATGTATTTGTTATAATAAATATTAATCTATACTAATATTATATAGGAAAGATTTGTTTGTTTGTTTGTATTGAATAGGCTCCGAAACTACTGAACCGATTTGAAAAATTATTTTACTGTTTGGAAGCTACAATATTCCCAAGTGAGATAAGATATAATCTTTGTTTAAAAAAAATTAGGGATCCTTACTAAAACTCCAAGAATGTAACCAAAGGTGTAAAAAAATGACTTAAAATATTCTTTACATCGCGTGCCCCGCGAAAACTATTGATGATAGAATAAAATAATGCATTACGACTTTGTAGAACACATTATTATTTACAAAAAGATTCGCGACAGCATATGTCTAACTATTATAGTTATGCCGCAATAGTATTTAAATAAATCTTGAACACGACCATCAAATTAACTAATAATAGACCAAAACAAACATTCAAAATTAAAATTATTTCGTTATTAAATGTTTGCGTGAACTTTAATTTTAGTACCAACTTAAACTTCGAAGTTTAAACCAAAGTACGTACTTGTGAAAATTCAGCTCATCGTAGTTCTCGTCTGAGAAACGTCTCAGTTGGTAATACGGACCAGCTGTCGGCAGCCCTGCCGCTTTTGATAATTGTTCAAAGTAATTATTTCAAACATTTAATTGCGTGTTCGAAGCTGTATTTTTTTTTAAATAAAACTTTGAAGTGTTGTGTTATTTTAGAGTGTACAGTGTTAAATTAAACGAAGCCGTTCATTTTATTGGCAAGGATTTCGTGTGCAGCATTTTGATTACTTAGATGACTTAAATTATACGGCTAAATTATTTAATATATGTGTTTTTTTTTTCTTTTTTCCTACCTAAGCTGAGAGCCTTGAGAGGTTACTTCAGCGTAATCTTAACTAGTAGGTGAGCTCACGGGGCTCAAACCTGAAGACGTTGCTAACACGAACCTAGCAAGAGCCGTGCTTCGCAGAATCTACCACCGGATCGGAAACGCGACCCACTGAGAAGTTACGGCGAGAAACTCAGTGGGCTGTGTCTGAGGGTTAATTTACTCGTCGAGTCCTTCGTCGCAAGCGACGGGCTCGACGAGAACGATGACCGGTGCTTGAGGTACCTAAAAGCACCGTTAGTGGATCGGGAGGATCCGAAATGACGTGTTCGGGGCGACGTCGACTGCTTTCCATTCTGTCCGCAAGATCGGGATATATCTGAGGGTTGCAACGAACGTCTTATACAGAACCGGAAAGCATTGAGAACGTAAGTCACGACGCACACCGAGAAGTCAAGTCTCTGTCTGCGTTGAAATAGTGGCGGTCCCACGATTGAGCCACAAATAGGCCTACCGCGTGCTCTTGAGATAAGAATCAGAGTGATACTAGAAGAATTTAAATAGAAAATAGTTGAGGATAACACTGAAAGGAACGGACGGTATACTCAATTTAAATTTGTATATAGATATAAAAGTAATAGAAAAAAAACCTCACTTTACATAAGTTGCGATGCCGTGACTCATGTTTGAAAAAGACAAAACATTCACAACTTCAGACAGTTTCTTTCTAGATAAGACGCGGATTTAACGATGGATCATACGACTGCTTACCGAAAAATCTGCAAAGGAATCGTTCACAAAGATGCCTCTGCTTCAAACGGAAGCTAAGAGGCTCTGCACTTAGGGAAAATATTTGAATCCGGTCATCGGGAAAGTTGCTCGAGATCAAGGATTCCAGCTCGATTGATGCACCCGGGTGCTTTAAGAGTTCTACGTAAGATTTCTTTATGTTTTATAAGACTTCAATACACTGTCGACATTCTAGAGAATTCATCGAAAGATACGCTTTTAAATTATATTATATAATTGACAAGCTCACTGAAAAAATAAAAAAAATAGTAGTAAAATAAAACTAGTCTAATTATTGCAGGTCATGTTATGAGCACATACCGTAGAATGTCCATTCTACTTGTTCGGTCCCAAAAATGTTCGGGCTCCTATTTGAAATATAAGACTAGATAAAATCGTTTAAAGGAAAATCAAGAAGAAGAAAAGGAAGAAAAAAAGGTTAAGAAGTTTTTAAAAGTTTTCTTTTTTAAGCTTTATAAAGCATGTTGGTATACAATAGCTTGACGTTGTCAGTAAAATCACAATTAAATTTATCTGAATGAAATTGCTGAAAGTATCGGCAGATTGCCATTAAAAAAAAAAAAAGTATTTCAGTCAATCTAAGACTGAATTAAATCTTATTTGTTTTAAATAATCCTATAACGTTTTTTCATTGGTTATTGTTGTATATTTATTGAAACTTAGTTTAGAATCAGTGGTTACGGTTGCTATGGTTTTTGTTCTTTTAAGCGCGATAATGAAATAATTTCTCTGTAGAGTTTTGTTCACAACATTTAAGGCAATAAGCCCTTAGAATTTTAAGCCTTTTAGTGCACCATTCACAAAGACCCTGATTACCTAAGCTGATGATAGTTAGTCAGGTTGACGGGAAAAGATCAGGCGGTCACTCACTTGCTCGCTGGTTACATCCGATAAAGACACTCACCGGCTTGCCAATAACTGAGGCTATAAAGACCGCCGAGAACAGGATGACGTGGAGAAGCATAGAGCATCGAGTGATCAACACTTCAAGCTAAACAGAACCTTCAGCAATAAAGAGACTGAGTAAGGAGATCTTCTAAGGTAATCTAAATCTAAACTAAGGTAATCTTACTTACGGGTGGTAGGACCTCTTGTGAGTCCGCACGGGTAGGTACCATCACCCTGCCTGTTTCTGCCGTGAAGCAGTAATGCGTTTCGGTTTGAAACGTGGGGCTGCCGTTGTAACTATACTGAGACCTTAGAGCTCGTATCTCAAGGTGGGAGGCGGCATTTACGTTGTAGATGTCTATGGGCTCCAGTAACCTGAGCTCGTCCACCCGTCTAAGCAAGAAAACAATACAAGCCGGCGCGCCGCTGCGTGTTGGTGTCTCTCAACAAAAAGATCGCAGGGAAAGAGAGGCTCCTCGCGAAACGCATTACTTCACTTCCTGCATGCCTGTGTACAATTCTGTATCATCCAAGACTCTGACGCAGATGGTGGAGCGACATGGGGCTTTAAATCAAAAAATATATATCAATTTGTAGCCCCCAATGCAAAGTCCTGCGATTTCATGGCACAGTGGATGGGAGAGACCTTATACCGTCTGTCTGTACAATCGAGACTCGGAACTCGTGTCTAAAGGTGAGTGATAGTATCTATGGCGTGTATGGATTCTTGTAACAAAGGCCATAAGTCGTATAGCTACAAAAATAACTCCGGTAACTTCTGCTTATAGACTACCGGCTCAATTTCAGTAAAACTCACAGACCTGTTTCTGGCACAATTCCTTCGTGCGACATTCGTTATTACAATACATTCAAAAAGTTCACAATACATCTCTGAGTAAGGTCTTATTTAAATTTATAAAAATACTAGCTGACCCGGCAGACTTCGTAGTGCCTAAATCGATAAACAAAAGACCTAAACTTTTGTATCAAATAAACTCAAAGAAAGGAATCCGTCCGACGGGGGACATATCAGAGGAAAAACAAAATTTATTTTTATTTAATTCTGGACATTTTCATATTTATCTACCTTTTAAACCTTTTCTGGACTTCCACAAATAATTCAAGACCAAAATTAGCCAAATCGGTCTAGTCGTTCTCGAGTTTTAGCGAGACTAACGAACAGCAATTCATTTTTATATATATAGATAGAATGTGCTTATTTATTTTTAACTCGCAGCTCGCAAGTTTTACTTATGCACTATTAAGGAGGAGTTTAACAAAGTTAGACGTTTGCCGGAGTCACACTCACGCCATTATTGATGCAGCAGATACAGAGTTTTCTACGAACAACTTTAGTAATTGTACGGTAAACTTCACGGGTTTTTGGGACGGCTATTAAGTGTAATTTCGGCTTTAAATATTGACTCGCTAATGGTTCATTCTGGCTTCGAGTTCTAGAAACTACGAAAAACGAGTTTGTAAGAAATTAATACAATTTAATGCTGAGTGTCTTTAAACGGTTTTAATTTAGGGTTTCGTGGAATGATTACGTGTATGATTCATGTATGATAACACGCTTAGCAGTATTGAACTGAACTGACCATGAACCCGAAATTCAAAATTAAAACAAGGCTTCCTAGCATCTATCTATCACATATTGATGGAGAAAATCATGAAAAACTGGTAATCACTGACAAAGTGGAAGAAAAAAGAAGAAAGAAGGGCGCAGTCCAGTTTGTTGGCTCGTGCTACCCTCGATACCACCATTAAGGATGCTCTCATAGTAGCGGAAGACAGAACGAGATGGCACAACATCGCGAAGATGAAACTCATGGATGGCGGTGGTCACCACTCTCAAACATTAGAAGCACGACTGACGGAGAAATATTGAACCAAGTACCTCTGTGGTTCTAACATCTAAGTTTAGAATGAATAATAGGGATAAACTTTACACTAGATCACGTCTTTATCAGTTGCACTCGATACTGAAAAATTCTAGATTTATCGTTAAAGTTTCGATCCTTATAACTCTAGTAAGATAAAATTAATTTTATTATTATTCTCCTAGATTTATTAAAATCGTTTTAGGTATACAATATTTAAAAAAAAAATATTTTTTAATAGCCCTATACAAAAAACAGATTTCCGCTGGTGGCGGTGTCTACGACACAAAACACCAGTGCTTAGGACTGCAGTGTGAGAAACCTCCTCACAATACACGCCGTATCAAGAATAGTGCTTTCTGTACCAGGCCCCTAACCCAGCTGGATACTCACACTAACCGGCGCGATCTAGGCGGGCTCCGGATAGCCTGCCAACCAAGAGTGCTGGTGCTCGTGGCGCCGACGACCGCCGGTCCGGCATCCCGAGGGAGAGGATGATGGGAGAGATGTGCTCCGCACTAAACGCTTCACTCTCCCCCCTTTACCTTTGCATGAGTTTTGTCTCATGCGAAGTTCGGACGTGGGTTATTGAGCGACAGGAGGTTTTAGTCGGTTCGACTCCGACATACTCCGCCCACCATCCCCAGTGGAGAGTGGAAGTCCGGCGATTTCCTCCTGGCCAAAAAAAAGGCGGTAGTCTCGTGGGCCAAGGCTAATATTTTATTTTAGTATTATTAATAACATGTTTACTATATAAAGGGTATTCTCACCACGATTCTTATTTTTAATGAGTTCCCGATAACCGAGAAAGTTTACAATAGTTCGTAGCTATTAACAAGCTATTTAAGCATGTCTACGATATATTCAATATATATTAAGGTACAGACATACTCTATTATATCTCACGCGAATATTCTATGTAATTTTTTCATGAATTTTTCAATATTGAAATACGGCTATGTTTTACTAATGAAAATCGTCAATAAATATGTAAATAACAAAATATAAACATAATATTTCTTAAAACATGAAAATTCAAATGATTTGTGTACTTGACTGATAATCTTTAAAACAAATCAATAATTTCAAAAACTATCCCAAATATAGATCGCCGCAAAATCTGTGTATTGATACACAGATGGAATTTTTTCCGCCTGAAAAGAAAAGCTACGACACACCTAGTAATAAAAAAATATCGGATCATTAATGTCGTAAATTGAATGTAATGTTATAGGCAATTGAGATCATTAAAAATAAATAACTGGGTTTTGTTTTAATCATAAATATTTAAAACCGGTTAAGATTTTCTTAAGAAGTTTGAATGAACGGTAAATTGAAACACAATCTTAAAAATACTCCGAAATGTTGCCATCTAAACGTTAGTCTGAATCAAAGGCATTCCCAACACTGTTTCCGTATGCAAACAGTCAATAATGCCAGGTTCAAATGAGACCCGCCCCGGGTTCGCTTCCAAGAATTTAATATCGTTTCAAATTGGCAAAATAATAAACAGGGATGTCAGATGCAGGAAATGCAATCACGTCAGTTACGGGGGCGTAATTAAACATTAGTTCATTGCGTTGTTGGTCGTTTACTACTGATCCAGCCTAATGTGTTCTTTGATTGGCTTTTATTATTAACATTTAGCTTTACAACCGACGATCCTAATGACACCACTTCACACCTGAAAACCTTTAACATACTATAAAGCTATAGTATTTTCTTCCGTGTTCACGAGTTATAGTCTCAATTAAAACTACTTGTACGGCTTTGTTTCGCGTTAATACTTTTGTTATTATATTATTTCTAATGTTTCGAATACTTCAGAGTTTTATTGGTGCGATTTTGAGTCTGATAATTACAAAATTAGCAACAGACAATTTTTATTTAAAGGCAAACGTTAGACCTTCCGAATATTTACTAGCGTTGACAATGACAAGGTAATGTCAAAATTGTATTATACTAAATAACATAAAAGAAGTTCGTCGCCCAACAGAGTATAGTCCTAGACTAAATACAGTGTTACAAAGTATAAAAACATCATAAAGTTATTTAGCTCCTCATAAAGCTAGACTCTCAATGCCACTCGACAACTCTCGTAGTTTTTCCTTGTGAAAACTACGAAAATTATGTGAAAAAATGACTGCGACTCGACGGCGAGCAAGCTTGAGCCTTTACCAACTCAAACCCTTTGACTTTAGGTTAAAAGACAAGCCTTATTCCTTTTGTCGTTCTCGTACTCCTGTGGATTCAGCTCAGTAAAATAAATAAAGTTAATAAGTTTTACGACTTTTGATTCTTGAGTTTCTGATTTCAAAGCTAGTTCTTTTATTTTTTTGTTTTTAACTGCGGCTTTTTTCCAAGAGTATCTAATCTGTTTACAGGGTTTGTCATAATACATACTAAGGAGACGTTACAGAATAAAGTTCCGACAAAAAAAAAACTACTACTAGAAATCAAAAATGTTCGATCGCAATATTTTCATGACAAATATTTTAACACGTTATCTGAATACGGTACAGACATAAATTCTTCAGCGAAATCCAAGCAAGAACAAACCGTTCAAAGCAAAGGAACGTCTCTCTTTTGAAAGCCAATAACAATATAAGTTTAACAAACTGCAACATAAGGGTAGTTTAAAATCGATAAAGCCTTTTCCACACCATTGATTCGCACATACGAGCACTGTGTGCACGGGCCGCATTCAATAACAAGAATGCGGCCACCGGACCCTATAAGGGAAAAATTGAACTGAAAGAATTTAAATATTCTAGTCGTAACATAATTCTATTTTCAAAATTTGGGTACATATTTGGTATTTTTTTCTAACATATAGCAAAGACTGTATGCAATTGCAATGATTTATCAATTAGCATCACAATTAACTTTTAAACTATATGTTTAGTATATTCTAACTATAATCAAACATTCCTGTTATTTCCAGTTCAAAAACTAGTGATTAATTCAGAAAATTCAAAGTTGAAATTACACTTGTGTATATTAAGAGAAATTTCCTCTCTCACCTTAACAAAATTTATTTTCTTTGGCTGGATAGATTTTTTTTCCGGAAAGACTAAAGTTTAATATTTTAACGTCGCACCCCTAGTTACGTATCTGCACGTAGTACAGTAGAAAGGCTGGGGACCCCTGCTGGGTTCCTTTGAGTCTTAATAACTGAAACGGTCACAAAGGCCCCTCAAGAACAACTGATAGAAAATTAGTCATGTTCACCCGTTAATTTAATTGTTATTACTAAGGGTTTAATATGTGAAAGTAACGCTACATATTCTTACGTATATTGGATTATTGCGCAGTGACTATGATAGAATTATGTGCTCTAATTTGGCAGTGGTGTTTATAGTTTGTATTTGACTAACATTTTATTGATACTCATATTTTTTTTTTCAATTAATATCCAAAATTACAAAAACCAAGTTTACAAATTTGGAGGAAACAAAAATCCTTTTATTAAATACGTGGTTTATCAGAACGGCTTTTGCTGATTATTCTTGCGTTTTTTATTGTATATATAATTATATTAATAGTTATTTACATGTGAAATTGCTGTTTTACAATACTGGCTATTTAAAACGTAATTTATATGTATTGCGTAATTTATATGTATAGTAAATTCTAAATAAATAAACGAATGTGTATTTTCAAATTCAGTAATTTGTTTATTGATTAGTTCTTATTTTCAGTAAATTTGTACCTTTTTCATGAATTGGACACGCTAAAAATACAAGAAATAATGGAATATGAGTTCATCACAACATTAATGACGGTTACCGAGTGAACAATATAAACGAACACAGACTTATTATTAGTTTGAACGCTACCGACATAGCAATTTTGATTTAACAATAAATGCCGTGGCCATCAGAAACGTCAAAATCAACAATGACGAATTAAAGGTGGTAGTCGAAGCTAACTATACTCAATCTACCGCTGAGTTAGCAGCAGCTTTTAACGTTAGCATCAATACTAATTATATTGATACATTCACGGGAAATCGGCAAGCTAAAGAACTTGATAAGTAAGTGCCGCACGAACTGAACGAGTCGCGCGACGATCGCGGTAAGGTATTTTTTTTCCACAGGAGAAAATCGCCGGATACCCACCCGCCCGGCAGGTAGGATATGTGGGAATTGAACCTCACTAAAAACTTCTGCCACTCACAGCCGGCGCCATACCCCGGACCGGGCCGGAGCCCATTCGGAGTTATTGAGACGGCGGCCCCGTTTCCGCCCCTGCTCGGCGGCGGCGTACTTTTGCGCAGTGACGAGAGCTTTGCCTCACTCGCCCCACCACCATTCCTCTACGAGATGGTGCACTCACAGAAATCGAGCATAGCCTTCCAGGACTCATCGCCGCCAAGCATCGACGCCACGACGTCAGGCAGCGACAAGTTCGGTCTTATCTTTCTATTCGGCTTATCGTCATCGACTCAGCTTCTATCCGGTGCAGGTAGTTCCCGAAGCATCCGTGCCCAGTCAGCACCTGCACCAGATGAAAGGTAAGGCGTCCTCGGCCACGATTTACCCAGTCATCAAAGATCGAGTAAGCCGCCTTGATGGTCCGTAGACCCCACGTGGGATTGGCCAGCCGCCTCGACTACGACTCGAGCACGGACCGCCTAGAATAGGCCTTCCGCGCCCGCAGCTCAGCCGCCCGCCCACTCGTCGTCGATCGCACCACCCCCGCCTAAAAGCGGCGCAAAACCTGATCTGGATCCCCAATGTTCGGGAGCAGTCGGCTCAAACAACCTCATCAATCGGGGGACCAGCTCTCCAAACTGAGCACAAAAAGCCCATCGGCTGTCCTACACGAGGCAGAGGTGGCTCAACTGCGCCCCGACCCCTATTAGGACTCCTCCAACCACAAGCGGTAAGGTATAATACCCTGCGTTGTTTAACAGATACGAAGGGATTTTGGACCACATTGTAAATTGAATTGAAAAATTGAGTCTTTTAGATCATCGTAAGCGGTTCAACATCTAGGAAATATCCCAAACAAAAACTACCCCTAAAAAGTTATTGTAACTGGTTGGTGGTCTAGTGCCGGTATAATTAATTACAGCTTCATACCAAATTGCATCAGCATTACTGCGGATGTTTACTGTAGGGAACTGGACACGATGATAGAGAAGTTTGCGAATTTCCGCCCAGCTTTTCTTAATCGCTCGTCCCCGTTGCTCCACGACAACGGTTGACCTCATGCGGCACAACTCACAGTCTTTAAATAACAATAAAATGCAGTAAAAGATACCTTTGAAGTGTTAGTTGGCTCCCGTACACCTGATTCTTCAAGAAAGGCATTGAAAAATGACCACTTTTCTAACAGAGACGAATCATTGGAGATTGAGAGGAAAAAAATAACGAAAATGACTTTTAACTTCCTACATAGTAAACGGCAATTTTGAATCTATACTAATATATAAAAATCTACAGTGGTTTTTACGGATGTTCCGTTATAACTACAGAACCATGCGTCCGATTGACTTGAAACTTGGTGTCCATGTAGAAAAGGAAAGGAGTTAATGGAAAGGCTATAATATTTATATGAGTGTTGGTCTCCCTACACCAGTTGCGGGGGCGTTAATGATGAGAATCTTTGTGGGGGTGACAAATAATAAGTAATTTTAAATGCCCAGCGAAGCGGACGAGTACAGCTAGTACTTATTATTGTTTCCGACGTATCGAATACTGTACAGTTTTTGTAATCATCGACTTATTTATGTCTAGCACTCGTAAAATCCGAGCAAATTACTGCGGAATCTATCAGTTTTCTAAGTACCCTATAACTGTAAAAAAATACTTGGAAACCTTCTAAACATTAACGTCGGAGAGTTACTCATAAACGAACATAAATTGTCTTAAAGATCCTGTCGAGACTCTAGCTTTTTTGCATCACCACCCTTATATTCTTACTCGAAACTGTTTTTCTTTTTACTACATCTTAATTACTCTGAAAGCCGGTTAATGGTCTTTAAGACAAGACGTAAAAAAACAGGAGCTGGCTACTGGACTTTTAATGATTTATTTAATGGGAAATTCGTGTTTTTTTTTAATACCTAGGACGCAGTTCTACTTTATCAACGCAAAAGCCGCTGGATCTAGAAGGCTAACTGAATTTTTAACTTCTTAGTCTTAGTGGGACAGATTTTACAATCTACCTGCAGAAAAATAAACACATTTTATTTTTTAGAAATTTTATCTGAACTCATAGTCTAACTCAGAGACTATGAACTGTATACTAACTAACTAAATACTAAACTGTATACGAATATACAAAAAAAATATGCGCAATAATCTAGTGAAGTTTGAACGGGGAAAAAACGCTTACCGTATAATCAAATAATCTGTCTATCTTCTATTTAAATAAAAATGAATTGCTGTTCGTTAGTCTCGCTAAAACTCGAGAACGGCTGGACCGATTTGGCTAATTTTGGTCTTGAATTATTTGTGGAAGTCCAGAGAAGGTTTAAAAGGTAGATAAATATGAAAATGCTTGGAATTAAATAAAAAATAACAATATTGTTTTTCTTTTGATGTGTCCCCCGTCGGACGGATTCCTTTTGTTTGTTTTAAGTTTATTTTATACAAAAGTTTAGGTCTTTTATTTATCGACTGAGGTACTACGAAGTCTGCTGGGTGAGCTAGTAATTAATAAATCTCCATGTGAATTTTCTTTTTTCAATAGTCAAAATAGGAATTAATAAAAAAAAGGGGAAAGGCAATCCTACCACGGAGTGACAGGGAAGCGGTAACTCGAGGGTGTATCCATTCACCTCTACTCACCATATCATATACAACCGAACAACAAATTAAAAAAAAATGAGCCATTGCATTATCAAGAAAAACAAAACAGATATTAACTAATTGAGTTTCATTAGAACTTTGCGTATTAATACGTAGTAGCAGTTGAAGGTAATTGCTGCATAGCGGTAGTCATACAATCGTGCATCGCAAAACAGTTATTAGGTTATTACTGAGGTAAAGTCGATTAACAATCGTTAAAGTACTCACCGACGACGAAGAATGTCTTCGATTTGCATCTGCAATGAGAAGTACGCGATTTAATGTTTTGTTATATTTATTTAAACATGCTAAGTATATAGTACAGGAATAGCTCCCGATGAAATAAACCGGCCATAATAGTTATGTTTGTAATCGTTTTCGACAAATAAATATCAAACAAACTTGGTATGGCCAACATAAGTAATGTAATACAGTTAGAATCAGGCCCACTGAGTTTCTCGCCGGATTTTTTCGGAGGTAGATTCTGCGAAGCACTGCTCTTGCTAGATCCAGTGTTAGCAACACCTCCGATTTGAACCCCGAGAGGTCACCTACACGCTAGGATAACGCTGATATAGCCTCTCAAGACTATCAGCATAGATAGGAAAAAATAAATAAAATAGAATCAGTTGAAACATGAAGTCCATAATCTTCTGCAATTCAAAGTGGTAACCGCTGGCTACATTCGCTTTGGATTGCTAACTCAAAATCCAAATAAGCTTAAACTACAATTAGTTATTTATTAGTGCCGTGTTAATATTATGTTCATGTTAATTTATTCTCTTTTAGGACGCTTAAATAAAAGCGGCTCTAAATAAAATAATATAATGTTTATTTTATGTAAAAATGTACAATCTTTTTTCTTATGGCGGGGACCATGGCCTCCTGGATTTTTCCAGGAAAGGTTTCACCACACTCTTATACTCTGTTATAAACTAAATTTTCGAAATCAAACATAAATATCCACACATTTAAATTTTTCACAAATAATAATTGATATTGATTCTAGTTAATCACTATCAGTATCACTACAACCATCTTAGAATACAAATTCCTCAAATATTGTTCTAAAATCATTAGTGACATGGAGTTCGAAAAACGACCAATAGCATGAACCCGTACAATTATTTTTTGGAAAAAGGAGCTGATGCAGCTTTATGTTTTAGATAATATATAGAATAGTTAATTATATCTTTTTCATTCATTATCATTAAGACTTTGGTTGGATGCAAATTTTGCGAATTTCCCGTTAGCAGCAAAAGATACTATTGCATTTCAACGTTATGAGGAGACCGTCATTTCACATATAATTTGATTAAATTAACATCAACCATCTTTGTAACACTACATAAGTCGTGACAAATTGTCTCGCACGCCCAAAGCCACGCCACGCTGTTTGACAAATGGAAATATAAATGACACGTCAAACTATAACCATTTTTGTGTCAGATGTTTATCAGAAAATTGCTTAGTTTTTGTGATATGATGTGATATTGTCCTTTGAAAAGCGATAATGGGGACATCCCTAACAGCTATTTCGGGGGCAAAGTAGCCGTACATACTGCTTCGAATGACAGTACAGCCTTATCGTTAGTAAAGGACTTAATGAGCATGTCCCAAGGTACAACTGGTTCCAAGATCAGGAATTCAATTATTATCAGTTAGGATAACGAGGTTATGGCGAAGACAAATGACCAATATGCATACTGTACTAGCGATTAATCACCACCGTACACTATATAATATCCTTTATAAATAAAAACACTTAAAGCCAAACATGTCAAATTTATGGCTCCAAGTTTGTGTCTACATTATGCGAACATGCACATGTGATACAAGAACAATAGCTTCCAGATATTTGAGTTCCAAATAACTGCCAATTTTACTGACTCTGGGTAACCACTAGACAAACGTGGTGATCAAATATGGACTTGGAATTGTTATAAAACCAATACCACCAATACGCCAATACCAATTTCACACATGCACACAAAACACCAAGTGAGCCGGGAGCTAGATGCCAATTCACAGCTACAGAAAAGATACTCATATTCTTACTTTAAACAAAAAAAGATGTGTGGTGTCGTGGGACACCGGATAGGAACGAAGTTCCTTATTATAAAAATATTAATTTTATGTTATATTCGAGGTATAAAGAAAATAAAACTGGAGGTTTCGCGACAACCCACGGTCATTCGGTAACATGCGAATTTATTGTGGCACACTTCATTCACGGTTGTTTGCATAAGAGTTAGTGTATTGCGCAAACGAACGCTCTGAGATCGTGGTCAATGAATAATAAAAAATATGTTATTTTTTGTACGTTATTGCAAAGTTAAATCGTACACTGTGTGCATTACTAATAAAAATCTTACGTTACAGACGTTTTAGGGTACCCCTCCGCATCGTCCCATAAGGAACTTCCTTCCAAAAAAGCCTATATTTTATGATATTTTATTTGATCATAAATTCACTGAATACGCTTATTACGCTTGGTGCACAATATCGATACTGATGGCTGTAATACATTCGTCCGCCCATGCCATAAAAAAAAACGAAATATCTACTTTCAGATAGTCTTGAAATACAGCTGCACAAAATTTACTTTACTACCTAAACAAACCGTCACAAACCAAAAGGAGACACGCATGACTAGATAAACTCGTACAATGTAAGTGAACGGACAGAGCTTACAGAATGTACAGACTAGTTCACAACACTAGGGCGCTTTCTGCTTCAAGTTACTGCTCACTGTCTGGGTCATTTGGACCTGTTTTATCTATATAATTATATAAAAATGAATTGCTGTTCGTTAGTCTCGCTAAAACTCGAGAACGGCTGAACCGATTAGGCTAATTTTGGTCTTGAATTACTTGTGGAAGTCCAGAGAAGGTTTAAATGGTAGGCAAATATGAAAATGCTCGGAATTAAATAAAAATAACAATTTTGTTTTTCCTTTGATGTGTCTCCCGTCGATTCCTTTTATTTGTTTTAAGTTTATTTTATACAAAAGTTTAGTTCGATTGAGGTACTACGAAGTCTGCCGGGTAAGCTAGTCTATAATAAATTATTTTAATCTATTTTAGGTTTACTAGTTATCAAATAAATAAAAGGTCGAACTCGTTGATTACGACGAAGAGTTCGACGTGCAACTAGCCCATAGAATCAACCCACTGAATATCTCGCTGGACCTTTTCAGTGGGTCGCTATTTCGATACGGTCGTAGATTCAGTGAAACACTACTCTTCTTAGGGCCAGTGCTAGTAACATTTTCTCAGGTTGAACCCGTGAGCTCACCTACTGGTCCGTGTGTAGTTAGTTGGATTATTACGATTATGTAGGGAAAAAAGGGCAACTGCTTCGAAAGCCCGCGAGAAACTCACCGAGCTGATGATTATGGATAACCAAATCGAACTCTTTACCGACATGCAATGGCTTCTTGTATTTCTCCACAAAGAGATTCCCAATAACCTTTCAAGTGCTTTCTAAGTTCTTCACCAATGTAATAACCTGTTCCTGTAGCTAGTCATGGAACAGCCGTTTTATAATGAAATTCAGACGTCCACCATGAGGTCGCTGAGGTACCTTATCATTGAATCTCTGGGTGGATGATGCATGCGTGCTATGATACTTTTGAGCTACGAAAATCACTTGACAAAAGGTAGGTCGTGATCTCGTTTCTCCATCTAAAGAAAGAGTTAAAAACATACATAATTACTTTTACATGCTTCTAAATTCCGGGTAAAAAATTACTTGTTCAAGAACTATTTGTGGAAGATATTTAAATAGCTTCAAAATATTATTCATACGAGGAACGCCTTTCGCTCTGATCGAGCCTTTATTGTGGCCACGGGATGGCTATGAGCAATCAATATGGAGAGTAATCCGATGCCTGACGTTCAATTTGTAAAGTGACAAAGCCGCTATAAATACATAATACATGCATTACATAGTAATTCAAATTACGTGCAGTATATTTTTTTGCTTACACATATGACCGAGCTCGCAGGTCATCTGGTGTAGTCTGGTTACCAAAGCCCATAGACATCGACATAGTAAATACCGCATGTCCACCTTGAGACATAAGGTCTCAATTCTAAGGTATTACGTCCCACCCTTCAGGAAATAGAAGCAGCTGATGGTACATACCTACCCGTGATCGACCTGGTAAAACTAGAAAGTCCTCCGGGTCAACAGAAATCGTTCAAACATAAAAGAAAAAAAAGACTTACTCGTGAGGATTACACGATGTTATTACTTCACCGTGGAAGTCAATCGCGAACATATTTATAAATATATTTTTACTAACAACGGCTGCCCCACCCTTCAAACCGAAAGGCATTACTGCTTCAGGGCAGAAATAGGCAGGGTTGTGGTACCTACCCGTGCGGACTCACAAGAGGTCCTACCACCAGTAATTACGCAAATTATAATTTTGCGGGTTTGATTTTTATTACACGATGTTATTCCTTCACCGTGGAAGTCAATCGTGAACATTTGTTGAGTAAGCATTTTATTAGAAAAATTTGTACCGGCCTGCGGGATTCGGACACCATTGCATCGCTTGATACGAATGCACCAGGCGTCGTATGCTTTAGGCCACGACGTCCAGTGCATTCGTGTTAAGCGATGCACCGGTGTTCGAATCCGAGGCGGGTACCAATTTTTCTAATGAAATACGTACTCAACAAATGTTCACGATTGACTTCCACGGTGAAGGAATAACATCGTGTAATAAAAATCAAACCCGCAAAATTATAATTTGCGTAATTACTGGTGGTAGGACCTCTTGTGAGTCCGCACGGGTAGGTACCACAACCCTGCCTATTTCTGCCCTGAAGCAGTAATGCCTTTCGGTTTGAAGGGTGGGGCAGCCGTTGTAACTATACTTGAGACCTTAGAACTTATATCTTAAGGTGGATGGCGCATTTATGTCGTAGATGTCTATGGGCTCCCGTAACCACTTAACACCAGGTGGGCTGTCAGCTTGCCCACCCATCTAAGCAATAAAAAAAAGACTTCACCGTTCACATTGTACCGGAATCCGAGCGTTAAAATAAAATATAATTACTGATTCCCTTAAATTTGATAACGCTTTTAAAAACGAAACAAGTTACCCATTTGCTTAAAGGCACTTTTGCATGGCAATAACAATTCATATGGCGAAATTTGAGGGAAAACGAGCCGCAGCCGGCTTCCGGGAAATTGGCAGGGATTCGCAACCTCCGAGGCTATGCTACCGACGCTTATCGCAGTTTGCATTGAATTAACACAAAATAACAGTTAAAACAAAAACAATTTAACATTCAGCCTGTATATGACTAAATGCTTAAATCATGCTAAAGTGGGTGTTTCTGCTATTAATTGCGTTAAATAACGTTATCGGTGCAGGAACATTATAGCGTAACGTTTATAAGCATGTACCGCATAAACAACGGACTACTAAGCTGATTAGCATAAAACCGAGTACACATTCACCGAATTACCCTTAAATCTGTTAACAAATGGCAGCTTTGCATAATTTAATGAGTCGAACGCAAAACTCAGGCATATGGAGAGATAAACGGTGAAATAATCAAGTTCTTTTTTTTTTTTTTTTTTTTTTTTCAAATTACAAAATCCCTCCATCTAAACGCTACGCACTCTATATATTCCTACGCCGCGTTTATTTTCGCTTCAACATCATTACCGATCACATATCTTCCGCGATCATTAGATCTTCTAAAGAAGTCGATGTGGAGGACAGCTTCCACCGCATCAGACTGTCCCCCGATCTTAGGAATCTCTTAAGAGTTAGGAACGCGGCAATCCGGGCCTACGATCGTCTTCCCACGCATTCAAACCGGATTCGGATGCGTCGTCTACAACGCGAAGTCCACTCCCGCTTAAGCGACGCGCGTAACGATAATTGGCATAGTTATTTAGAACAACTCGCGCCCTCCCACCAAGCATACTGGCGACTAGCTAGGACTCTCAAATCCGAAACTACCGCTACTATGCCTCCCCTCGTACGCCCTTCAGGCCAACCACCGGCATTCGATGACGATGACAAGGCTGAGCTGCTGGCCGATGCACTGCAAGAGCAGTGCACCACCAGCACTCAACACGCGGACCCCGAACACACCGAGTTAGTCGACAGGGAGGTCGAGCGCAGAGCTTCCCTGCCGCCCTCGGACGCGTTACCCCCCATTACCACTGACGAAGTTAGAGACGCGATCCACAACCTACAACCTAGGAAGGCACCCGGCTCCGACGGCATCCACAACCGCGCGCTTAAACTCTTGCCAGTCCAACTGATAGCAATGTTGGCTACAATTTTAAATGCCGCTATGACGCACTGCATCTTTCCCGCGGTGTGGAAAGAAGCGGACGTTATCGGTATACATAAGCCGGGCAAACCGACAAACGAAACTTCTAGTTACCGTCCGATTAGTCTCCTCTCGACGATAGGAAAAATTTACGAACGGCTCCTTAGGAAACGCCTCTGGGATTTTGTTACCGCGAACAAAATTCTCATTGACGAACAGTTCGGATTCCGCTCTAAACACTCGTGCGTACAACAAGTGCACCGCCTCACGGAGCACATTCTGATAGGACTAAATAGGCGTAAACAAATCCCGACCGGCGCCCTCTTCTTCGACATCGCGAAGGCGTTCGACAAAGTCTGGCACAACGGTTTAATTTATAAACTGTACAACATGGGAGTGCCAGACAGACTCGTGCTCATCATACGAGACTTCTTGTCGAACCGTTCGTTTCGATATCGAGTAGAGGGAACTCGTTCTCGTCCCCGTCAACTGACCGCCGGAGTCCCGCAAGGCTCCGCGCTCTCCCCGTTATTATTTAGTTTGTATATCAATGATATACCCCGGTCTCCGGAGACCCATCTAGCGCTCTTCGCCGACGACACGGCTATCTACTACTCGTGTAGGTAGATGTCGCTGCTTCATCGGCGACTCCAGATCGCAGTAGCCACCCTGGGACAGTGGTTCCGGAAGTGGCGAATAGACATCAACCCCACGAAAAGCGCAGCGGTGCTCTTCAAAAGGGGTCGCCCTCCGAACATCACTTCGAGCATCCCACTCCGTAGTAGGCGCGCAAACACCTCCGCCGTTAGTCCCATCACTCTCTTTGGCCAGCCCATTCCGTGGGTCTCGAAGGTCAAATATCTAGGCGTCACCCTCGACAGAGGGATGACATTCCGTCCCCATATAAAAACGGTACGCGACCGCGCCGCGTTTATTCTAGGACGACTCTATCCAATGATTTGTAGTCGAAGCAAACTGTCCCTCCGTAATAAGGTAACTCTCTACAAAACTTGTATACGCCCCGTCATGACGTATGCAAGCGTAGTGTTCGCTCACGCAGCCCGCACCAACTTGAAATCCCTTCAGGTTATTCAATCACGATTCTGCAGGATAGCCGTCGGAGCGCCTTGGTTCCTTAGGAATGTGGATCTCCACGACGACCTGGAGCTCGACTCCCTTAGTAAGTATCTACAGTCGGCATCGCTGCGCCATTTTGAGAAGGCGGCACGACATGAGAACCCTCTCATCGTAGCCGCTGGAAATTACATACCCGACCCAGTAGACCGAATGGTAAACCGTCGACGTCGCCCAAAGCACGTCATTACGGATCCTCCTGATCCATTAACGGTGCTTTTAGGCACCACAAGCACCGGTCACCGTCCTCGTCGAACCCGTCGCTTGCGACGAAGGGTTCGACGAGCGAACTAACCCATAGACACAGCCCACTGAGTTTCTCGCCGGATCTTCTCAGTGGGTCGCGTTTCCGATCCGGTGGTAGATTCTGCGAAGCACTGCTCTTGCTAGGGTCAGTGTTAGCAACTCTCCGGTTGAGCCCCGCGAGCTCACCTACTAACGTTAGGGCGAAGCTGAAATAGCCTCTCAAGGCTATCAGCATAGGTAGGAAAAAAAAAAAAAAAAAAAAATTTTCGCTTCTAAAATCCTAAATTTGATTTCGTTCGTTTTTATGTTTGTCTAACTCAAACTGTTCACATTTTATTGGATTAGATTTTTTAGGAATTTACGCAGCGCTCTTTTTAATTTCATCCTCTTCTAAAATACAGGATGTTGACATCAATTTGCGGTGGATGCGGGAATTTTTGAGCACTACATAATTTTTCAATGAAACGGTTAATTGATCCTATAACGGTACTTGAACCAGAGCCGTTTTAGCTTTGGACTCATTATATGGTCCGTGTCTATTTCTGCCGCGAACCGGTAATGAGTTCGGATTTGAAAGGTGGGACAGACTATAATGGAGACTTAAACCTTATATCTCAACCTGTTGGGCGTAAGTTACGTTACGTTCACGTTATCATGTATAATAGCTGTGGTAATCATTTAATACTGGGTTTGCCATGGGCTTATGAGCCTCTGTGTACAATACAAAATATTAAAAATCTATTTCGGGTAGATTTTAGGAGCTTACTTGTATATCAAGAACAATCGAGTACACAAGTCCGCAGTTTGTTAATGGGCATTGTGCCATCAACCAGTTCATGAGATCCGATAAAATACAAATGAGAAATAAAATAAAAAATTAATTCCACCCTATGAAATGGGAGTTCATTCAAATAAAAATTAATACTTTAACTGCTGAGAGTGAGTATTATACAAGATTATTTATAAATTACCCAAAATTCAAAAATCGATAACAAATGCGAACTTAAACGAAATTTTGGAAATTATAATTGAAATAATAAGCTTGAGATTGAACTGTAAACGTAGCATAAATTATATCTAGCTATTAATTAGATGATATGGATACATGTGACTCATTAGTTAGAGGTTGATTGCTTTTTCCTCTTTGTCTATGTCTGTCTGAGTTGTAAATTCGAGCTAAAACAAAATTTTGTTATAAATATGTGATTTTCTATCAGCCCACAGACGTCCACTGCTGCACAAAGGTCTCTCCTCAAGCCTCGCCACAAAGATCGGTACTGTGATTAAGATGCGTAAAAAAAAACATACTATATATAAATAACTATACTTGAGACCTTAGAATTTATACCTCAAGGTGGGTGGCGCATTTAAGTCGTAGATATCTATGAGATTCAATAACCACCTAACACCAGGTGGGCTGTGAGCTTGTCCAGCCATCAAAGTAATAAAAAATTAAAATCTTACGTTACGGACGTTTTTTCCGGTTAGGGTACCGCATCGTCCGCAAGGAGCTTCGTTCCAAAAAAAAAAAGGTAAACATGCGCAGAAATTCGACTAAAAACAAAATATTTTTATGAAATTCCAAATTTAAATCAGAACGTTTCAAACCAAGACGTTGAATCCGCACGTTTTAGCATCCAGAATGGGTAAGACGAGTGCGTTACGGCGATTCCGTTTACGTTCCGACCCTCCGGGACTCCGCAATTAGATCCCGGCCATTGTTTCTCGAAGCACTTTCTGTTGTTAGCAATTCCAGTTTCAATTCGGCGGCTAGTGCATTCTCTTTGGTGGGCCGTTAGAGCGGCGCTGCTTCTGCATTGCGGTACCCGAGACGCTACAAATTGCTTCGGCTTCTGAGGTGTTGTTCTTGTAATTAGAAATGCTAGCGGACGGAGTACACGCCGTAAAGATTTCCTTTCGATGCGGTTCTAAGGCTTAGTGGTTTAACATTCAGAGTTACTGGTTTAATTTTGATTCGATTTTTAAATGGAATTCTTATTTTAAAATATTGAAACTCAAATACACAAGTTTTTTTTTAATTCTTTTCTCCCCTGAAACAAAAGCAGTTTTTCCATTCAAACAATTTAACAATTTGAATGTTAAATACCAGTTAGACTTTTATTTTTACTATTTTATTATGACCATAGATTTTACATTGGCTAATATTCGGCTAAAATCTCTATATATAAAAATGTTGCTGTTCGTTAGTCTCGCTAAAACTCGAGAACGGCTGGACCGAGTTGGCTGGTCTTGAATTATTTGTGGAAGTCCAGGGAAGGTTTAAATGGTAGATAAATATGAAAATGCTCGGAATTAAATAAAAATAACAATTTTGTTTTTCCTTTGATGTGTCCCCCGTCGGACGGATTCATTTTGTTTGTTCTAAGTTTATTTTATACAAAAGCTTAGGTCTTTTATTTATCGATTGAGGCACTACAAAATCTGCCGGGTCAGCTAGTTATATATAAAATGGATATAAATATAATATAATAAATATAATACACTGTAATATTAAGAGTTAAGAGTATTCGACTTTGTCAGCATCGCTATTCCGTACGCAGTGCTCGTGGGTCAGTTTCGGACACTCGTTACAAACTCATTTTGGGAAAGTTTTGCCTGTGCTACACAATCAAATTTACATAAAAGCAGTAAAGGACGTAGGTACGGACAAACCAAAGTAGGCAACAAAATAAAAACCTTGCACATTTCGTCACATTATACTGAATTTTTGAATTGCGACCCATTTATATATCGACGCTTGAAAGGCAAACGTGACTAAGCACTAATTTAAAGTTGAAATACCTGAATAAAATTATACTTTAACGAATCTAGCTGTAGGATTGAAATGTTTTTAATAGACCTAGAAATATATATTTTTTGCGCATCGAATGTGGTTATTGCCTATCATTTATGTACAAAGCAGTTACTGTTGCTTAGTCACGTTTGCTTTTCAAGCGTCGATATGTATGTACACAACGACGTGCGAAGACGTTTTTAAATTATTAAATAAATTTTTAATAATCTATTTTCCTATTTTTTTATAATCGTCGATAAAGTTTTCTATTACTTGGATCCCGAACAATCGTTTAGCTATTCGACTAAATGGTGATTTTAATTGAGAGCGTGCAACACCAAATTCAATTGCGTCTGTCATGGCGGGCGAACGTCAAGTCATTCTATTCTCTTGTTGACAGCGGTTTCACACGGTGGTCGTTCACAAACTCATTGGCTCTAAATCACTAATTATTATTGTAATATCTAATTGTTTTAGTATTTTGAGCGTTGGTTTAATTAAAATAGTGAAAAGTCCCCAAGTCCTCGCCTTTCTGTGCCGATGGCTACACGAATCAAAAACCATATGCGACAGCACGGTTTTTCGATACCCTAATACAAAAACGTTTATATCTTTTAAAAATAAAAAAATTAAACTTATTAATTTTGTACTCTTATACACAAGGCAAATACGGCCCGCATCGCTGGAAGATCTTTGATATAACCGATCAGATTGCTACCAAACTCCTAGCGGGAGCCAACCTGAGAATTTCATAGAAATCGGCTTTGGTGTCTAAAAAGAAATCGGCTTTGTTTGGTAACAAATACATGAAATCAATTTAAAAAAAAAATACCCACACTACAACGTATTTGATACAATCCATATATTATAGGTATGTACGAGTATAAACTCTGTGATTATGTCAAACTTTTTTTACATATTGCTTAAATTCTGTGGTCAAATTGAGAATAGATTAAAATTTGTTTATCTTTAATATTATTTCTCTATAATGTAGTATTGGCGAATTCTGTGATTATAGAAATCTAATAACTAGTCTTTCACAAAAGAACCATATTAATGTTCCAACTTATAATTTCAATTAATTATTAGTCGAATTTCTACTACCGAGGGACCACTAGTATTAATTAATATAACATATAGTCTGCAATCCCTATTATATGGGTGATAAAATATAAAAATAATATAAATGAAAATGTAAAAGGCTTCTAAAGTAAAATATTTTTGTTGGGTATTAATTTCATTCTATCAATGGAATGATAAATATTTTGGAATATTAGATATTATGTTCGTTTATAAGCAAATTGAGTTTGACATACGTAGCTATTCAAGTTCAGACATCTATATATTAATGTGAAGCAAAAACTTTGTACCCCTTTCTACGACAATTGCGCGGACGGAGGAGTATAAAATTTCCCACACTTATAGAGAAGGAGTGCAGAATGCTAATATTTTATTTTAATTATGCATTAATAATATATTAAATTAATAAAAAAAACATGACACACACACTACCATGTATTTGACACACACACGCGTATGTACTGTTTTGTGTATTGGTATTGCTTACAGTCTGTGATCAAATTGAGAATAGATTCATATTATTTGTGTTTAACTAGTAAGAGTAATAATACAAGATGAAAACTAATAAGTGCATGCAATTTCAATATACATATTTATATATTACTAGAGGTCCCGCAGTAGTCGAAATTCGACTATAATTAATTGGAATGGTAAGTTTGTACACTATTATAATTGTATTTTATACTTCTATAATCACAAATTTCGCCAAGACTACGCGAACTGGACGACAGGCGAAATAAACTGAAAAATAGACCGCCTTCCACCATTTTTTACAACTTCGTGGGTGGTGTTCTTACATGTAGCTTCTGTTTGCGCATGCTTAAGAACAAGATAGGCTACCATAGCCATATTAGAGCGCATGAGAGGCGCCGACATTAGCTTTTAAATTCTTAAAAAGAGAACATTTTGGTCGCCGTGGCCGAAACCGGCTTGGAACCATGGATGGATAAGTGAGTGTTCTTGCAACGCCTTAAACGTAAAAACTAGCTATGCGTCATACAGATAAAAAAATATATATATACATATTTAAAAAAAATGTGAGCCGTCACGGGACGCCTGGCAGATGTGAGTAATATGCAGAAAAGAACAGATAGTGATAGGAACTAAATATGTCATAATGATAAAATAAAATATTACGAAAAAATAATTTGTTTTCAAGTAAAACACAGGTTATGTGTACTGTAGTAAACAACACTGTATAGACTACGGAGTATGCACTATAGGTATCCGAGCTCAGTGTAGCGAGAGAGATGGCTTAACGCTGGATCAAGTGGGAGAGAATCGCACAGTCGATTGCGCATGGCGACGCGTCGCCACGGCATGCGTCGCCACGCCAGAAATCGGTTTTACGTGCGGCTATAGATGTTTCACATAAAAAAAATAGGCATGCCCGCTGAGTTTCTTGCCAGTTCTTCTCAGGCCGGAGGCTAGTTTTTGTGAATTGGCGGTAGTTCTTTTGACGTTCAATAAGTATGTACTTTCATTTATGTTGAATACAAATTTTTTTATTGATTGATTGATTGACTAAAATAAACAAATTGAGAGAAAGTTTCATCATGTGTATCATTTCTATCCACAAACAAAATCGTGATCGCTTTTACATAAGCGAACGACTCAGAAGAATAAAGTGCGTAGGTACCTACGCTACGAATATCGAATACGGCACTCCGCAACTTTATAAAGAACATAAATCCACTGACTTCGAGAAGTCATTAGGAATAGCGGGAATCATTGAATTGCAAATTTAAAGGGAAATAAAACGATTTTCCTCGTTTCGTTGTAAAGTTTCAGGACTTGCATGTAATTGCTTAATTCCGCTGCGGCAACGATAAAGTTCGTTTTAGATCTAGGACAAGCCAAACAACATTTATAAGACAAGACTTTGACAAGTTTCTCGCCAGTAAAAAAACATTTTTGCATTGCTATAAATATGCAATAATGCAATTGTATCTAGAAGTACTCCTGGCTTGGCCTCCCATCTGCTCCCATCTCTGATCAAGTCAGCACTAGTCAGTACAAGTCGAAGTCGTCGTGGCCTAAGGGATAAGACGTCCGGTGCATCCGTGTTGAGCGATGCACCGATGTTCGAATCTCAGGCGGATACCAATTTTTCTAATGAAATACGTACTCAACAAATGTTCACGATTGACTTCCACGGTGAAGGAATAACATCGTGTAATAAAAATGAAACCCGCAAAATTATAATTTGCGTAATTACTGGTGGTAGAACCTCTTGTGAGTCCGCGCGGGTAGGTACCACCGCCCTGCCTATTTCTGCCGTGAAGCAGTAATGCGTTTCGGTTTGAAGAGTGGGGCAGCCGTTGTAACTATACTTGAGATCATCGAACTTATATCTCAAGGTAGGTGGCGCATTTACGTCGTAGATGTCTATGGGCTCCAGTAACCACTTAACACCAGGTGGGCTGTGCGCTCGTCCACCCATCGAGCAATAAAAAAAAAAAAGTACAGAACTGGAATGATATATGGACTGGTATACTTTCATATTCGAAAAAGGCTCTCTTCCATCTGTCGGGAACGTATTATGGGCTTCTTCGGACACATCATGCGGTCTCCCAGACATGAATTAGAGAAGCTCATAATTACGGGTCACATAGAGGGCAAGCGCGCCGTGGGCAGAACATCAGCCAGATGGTCAGATCTAGTAAGAGAAGCACTTGGTGGTAGTCTGCACCATGCGGCCCATGCCACCCATGATCGAACACATGCGGTCGCAATCCTCAGCAGTGAGGGAACGATATAGAAAAAAAAAACTTTCATATCTTTATCAGATACTTGTTCTATACATTGAATACTTAAATCTATAATCTACTCGGAAAGAGTAGTATGGTGTTGTTTATCGCAGGATAGGCACCGCTTTGCTTATTTTGCACGAAACACTCGTGCCGTCTGGTTCGAAGGATGGGACAGTCGTTCTACAATTGGGCTTTAACCTCAGGTCTCAAAGTGAATGATGGCACTCACGTTGTGATATATAAGACCAGGCTAGGGCAAGCTCAATTACCCAACTATTCAATGATAGCCAAACACAACAGGACTTGTTGGAAAAGTATATAGCGGAAGTTTTGAAGAAAAGGGATTTATTCTTGAATTAAGGGGTGTCAAGTAAAGCTGGTAAACTCTACGAGAGGTACAATGAAAAGACAAAGACATGAGCAACATCTGTATGAGTTCCTTGGACCATTCGTGAACAGTTAAGAGAAAACAAAGAAATCCAAAATCTCTTTGACTATAGTCTTTTTTTTTGATTGCCCTTGTAGGCAGACGAGCATACGGCCCAACTGATGGTGAGTAGTTACCGTTGCCCATGGACTTCAGCAATGCCAGGGGCAGAGCCAAACCGCTGCCTACCGCAAAATGTATGTAGTAGTCATGTATGTAGTAGTGGTATAGTTGATATATGATATACTTGGTATATACTATGGACTCGCTGACTTATAGAAGTCAAACGCATAGCTTTTACGAAGCATCGTTTTGGTATGGTGTTTACCTAGCAGCTTACTATGCAGCGTATGCAGCTTGCCTAAGTTTTTCCGTTTTAGTCCGACTATGTTTAAGCCATTTAATTTTATAACTATTGTGAGTCGGTTTATGGCAGCTAATAACGAATGGCGGCAGTTATCTGATCGTATCGCGATTTTATGTGGCAACGGAGCTTAAGGTAATTAAACTTTAAACACTTCTACGTATTTGTGTTCGTGTCTGAAATTTAATGAAACAATGCATGCTTCGTTATCGACCGGTATGTGTCTCCAGAGGGATAATTAAATTACTTGTGTTACGGGCACCTAAAAGATTAAGTACTAGCTCTAATCTAGTAAATACTAAGTACTATAAATAATAGAAACGCACGTGCGCCGCTCTCGCCACAATAAAAGCTTCGCCCTCTGAGTTTCTTTCCGTTTCTTCTTAGTGGTTCGCGATTCTGATCCGGTGGTAGATTCTGGAAAGCACTGCTCTTGCTAGGGCTAGTGTTAGAAAATTTCTCTCAGGTTGAACCCGTCAGCTAACCTACCCGTCCGTGCATAGCCTGAATACCCCTTTCGGCTACCAGCGAATGGGTAGACAAAAAAAATAGAAACTTGAAATTGGAGATGCGATATTTTTTCAATTTTTTTTTTGTAATTTTATTCAAAATAATTTATCTTCGTTTGGGTGTCATTTTATTTTACTTTTAAAAGAGATGACTGTTAAACCTAGAAATACCTTAAAAAAAATTGTAACTGAGCATTACTTTTTACAATTGAGCTTAGTATTACTTTTTTTGGGGTAATGGCTAAGCAAATTTTGCTACAGTTAAAAATGAAATGCTGACATTTAACATCCATTTGACCAAGCTGTTTTTATGCATCGTCTCTAAAGCCATTCTTAAAAGTTTTATTTACTCTATCAATCGATAATAATTGAAAGTTCTGTGAAAAAAACACGCCTTAACAGTAAAACCGAACAAATTACAATAATTATACTAAATACATTTTTTTTTAAACTATGATGCGTGCGCTTTTCAAGTTAATCGGGCGCCTTATATTCATTATCAAATAGCATTCAAAGATTCCATTGTATACAAAAAACATGCATATCAAACTAACACAAGTGTGTTAACAATTCGACAGAACCTACAAAAAATAGCTACTACATATGGCTCTTCGCGAAATGAGGAAACGGATATCAGTGCCATCTAACAAACTAGTCTGGTAAATCACATGACAAAGCTATATTGAATAGCGCCATCTCTTAGAAATTAGATAAACTACTATGAACCACTGCAGTTCAAGTACTCAACAGATGGCGCTGATTTTAATTCCACCAAACGAGCGAAACCGCAATATTGATTTTAAACATTACTGTCGCTTTGCAGTTTCTTGTGTTGGTCCCCTTATGCAAATAGTCTTATGTTATTGTAAGCTTTCCTTCAATTATAAGATTCAAGTATAAATGATTTATTTACATACTCTGTTAACCAATATTTTAAGTAAAACGTTAGTCGCTCTGAGATTTGAAAATAGTGTTCCAAATCAACTGACTGAATTAATTACGGAAATCTCCGTTTTCCTAGCCAACCAAGATTTACTCAATTTTAGTTTGTTTTAGCTAAGCGAGAGTGATATAAAATACAATCATGGAAAAACTTAAGGCTCGATATTACTACAATACGAAACGGAAATACACAATAAGGTGACCTAGTTTCGTGAAGCTAACCATCTGAAGTTCAGAACTCCAACATTTGCACTTTTTGTAGCCAATAGTCTATCAAATGCAGCCACGGTAAACGAACGAATTGAATCTTCTCGTAACTGAAAATATTTTCAAATTTCTAATTTTATTTTATTCCTGAAAACACTTATTTTAATTAAATTAATTTTACTTAGTAATAGTGGTATATTTCTTTATTACTTAGTTGGGTGGACGAGCTCACAGCCCACCTGGTGTTTAGTGGTTACTGGAACCCATAGACATCTACGACGTAAATGCGCCACCCAGCTTGAGATATAAATTCTAAGGTCTCAAGTATAGTTACAACGGCTGCCCCATCCTTCAAACTGATTAATTACTACCAATTAATAGTTACCCAATTAATGCATATAACTTAATAGTGTAAAGCGTTACTACGAGTATAGGTACTGTTAAAAAGTTTGAGGTTATAATAATAATTTTAAGTTGATTATTCCTATACATATTATAGAATTGCAAATATGTATAGGAATAATCAGAGCAGGTACTTACTATTAAAGTGAATTGCGTTAAAAATTATAATCAATAACATCATCCAAATTTTCGTTTCTTTTTTTGTAAGCTAGCTCTTTTTTCACTGTAGGTACTACGAATGTACACTGCGTTAAGAACAGAACAGAAGTATCCACTGCACTCTTATAAATACTAGAATAATCCTTCAAATCAAACAACGTAAAGAAAACGTCAAAGAATTTAACGTAAGAGGAGGTCAATTCTACAAATCCAGTTTAACTTCATAATTTTGTAGGAGTGGAGGGTCTTCTAAGTAACGAAGACAAATTAAGTTCCCGCCTTAGAGACGGGCCGAGGATTATGAAGAGACGCATTAGCTAAAGGTTATTTAGACGAAGGTCGCTGTGATTTTCGAACATTAGTTACACACGATTAATGATTCGCGCACTACTTGAAATTTTTATACAAAAACTAGCTGATCCGGCAGGCCTCAATGGATAAATAAAAGACCTAAACTTTTGTGTAAAATAAACTTAAAACAAACAATAAGAATCCGTCCGACGGGGGACACGTCAAATTGTTACTTTTATTACATTCGGAGCATTTTAATACATATTTACCTTTTAAACCTACTCTGGACTTCCACAAATAATTCAAGACCAAAATTAGCCAAATCGGTCCAGCCACTCTCGAGTTTTAGCGAGATTAACGAACAGCAATTCATTTTTATATATAGAGAAATAAAACTTTGAGAAAAGAAATTCAGACATACTTGTATAGCTTTTTAAAATATAGTTAATCTATCAATTATAATACATTACTAGAAATTTAAAAGATATTTAAAGGAAAAGAGTTTAGGTCGCTTCGAAATTAAGTGCCTATCGGAGCCATACACAAAGTAATCCCTGATATAATGGATATGATAAAACTCTATTGAAACGACAGCAGTCTTAACATTCAAACCAGAGTATTTGGTCTCAACATGGCCTATAACGGGACCGCGAAACAGTGGTACAAATTACTCAAAAAGCCAATAATTAGAGTGAACCTCTAATAATTTAAATTTGGACGTGGACTTATTGGTTTGGTTAAATTGCATCTTACAACGGACCAAATTACCTTTGACCTTTGTAATGCGATAGTATTTGCGTCGAATTTCGACATAGAATTGTAAACTGAAAGACTACTACCTACGTACTCCCAATAAATTTAACTCCACGATCCATTGTACATGATAACTATAAAGCACCTACGTTGAAGCTATCGCCGAAAACCACGGCTGTCAGATCCATTCGTATTTGTCCCTTTAATTCGCGGACCTGTGAGGACTGCGGTTGGGTTATGACGTCATAGCTCGCATCGAGCCGTGCCAGCCCGCATTGTGTCCACGCACGGATGGGTTACATGGAAAACCGTGCATCAAACTGAAACGAGCCAGATAAAATAATGATCGGATACCCTAAGGCAAGCGAAAAGGCTTTATTATTTGTGATATCGCTTAGAGTGAACTATTTCGAATCCCACGGCACGTACATACATACATACATACATACATATATACGTGTATATATTTTTTTCAAGAAAATATTAAAACTAACTAACTTAATTTGGTCGTCATTTTACAGGAAATCGCGTAGTGATGCAGAAATAGAGCACTAAAAATAAATCAATATTTTAGTTCATTTTTATTACATAATCGCATTACAATTTTAATCCGATCACAAGCAGAAAATTGTTCCAAGCTTGTAAATATCTAAAAAGTCAGAAAGATATTGCGTATTGCAGTCTTTTTCTGCGAACATTAGATTTCTTCTTTAAATCCGGTTATAAACTTAACGCATGAATATAAGTAAATAATATGTTATATAATATTATACATACAGTAAATCAATAATTTTGCAGCATTTTAGAAATTTAAGTTATTGATAATTATATTATGTAAGTAATTAGTTTTGAGTCGTATCATGATAATACAAAACGTCCTCTGTCTAATAAAACTGTAAATTTAATTAAAACAAACGAAGTAAATTAATAACGCAATTATTGTTGTTAAACTTTAAATCGTGTTTATTTATATTTTTATCAAAATAAACTGTACGTTAATTGATGACCCAATAAAACATTTGAAATCGAAACGCACGATCCATTAAATTGCTGACAGAAACAAAATGAAATAATAATTTGTCGTTAAATTCGACGCATGCTGCGTGTATATGAGTGACAGATTTAAGTAGAGCCGTAACGTTGACTGCTCGGGGTACTGTTTACGTGTCCTCATAAATTTGTGTAACACTGGTGTTTATGTCTATATCATCAATCACATCCTTCAGTTGGTATCCATGGTGGCAGTACATTAGCTCCTTAATTAAAGCTTTGTACAGATGGCGCCACCGGCAGCCAGGCCACGTCATTTATTTCAATTAATACTTGTCACCAACCAAATTTGGCAGACGACTATTTAATTATTAGTAAAGTTGCGTTCGCAAATCACTTTGTGAGCGTTGACGAAAACACTAAATTAAGATCGTTCAATTTTAACTTGACAAATTTCAAAGCCGTATTTGTAGCAGAGCAAAACTCGTCGTGTCTTATCAACCTAAATAGAAATTCCTTTATAGAGTTTTTAACCTTAACACGTTGACTGCCGTGTAGGTCACCGGTGCCCTACGCACTGAAGTAACTATGTCGATTTCTCTCTTTGTTCTTTAGTGAACTCTTCTAGTGAACTCTGGGAAAGACGAATCCGAAGATATTGACAATGAATCTATTTCTAAGAGACCTAAAAGACTAAAACATACATTATCAAACAAAAGAAGACAAAGTTAGGCAATCCAGGGGCTTAGTAACAGAAATCGACATTATTACTTCAGTGCGCCGCGTAGGGCACCGGTGACCTACACGGCAGCGAATGTGTTAAAAAAGATGTGTGGTGTCGTGGGACACCGGATAGAAACGAAGTTCCTTATTATAAAAATATTAATTTTAAGTTCTATTCGAGGTATAAAGAAAATAACTATTCGGGTATACATTTTTTATTATGATTTATTTATTGATAAAAAAAACTACTTTACAAAATTATGAACTTTATTTTATTCACAATGATTTAATTTTATAAAAAATATATAATAAAAATGTGTTATTTTTTGTACGTTATTACAAAGTTAAGTCGTACACTATGTGCATTACTAATAAAAATCTTACATCACGGACGTTTTTTCCCGGTCAGGGTACCCCTCCGCATCGTCCCATAAGAAACTTCGTTCCAAAACCTACTATAGATATAAGATTAAGGGCCAAATCCAGTTGAGGTCCTTATGAATCTCTTATCCGTTCGAAAAATAACATCATGCATGCCAATTCATTGTAATCGTTAAAGAAAATGTGTTTGAAAAATCAAAACGAAAGTCGTGTCGGGTGATAGACTCTCCGGTCGGCGTGAGCCACTAATCGGCTTGTCAAGCACAGACTACTGCCATTGACTTTCAGATCACGTGCTCGCGATCTGCATACCACATTGTTAGGGGACCTAAAACAACACATTTTTACGATGGATCTTGCACTTGATTTAAATTACGCGGCGAGGGAAACTTAAATGAAATTTCGGTTCGGTAAATAACTTAAAATTGACGCTCGTTTTATGAACAGCATATTAATAAGGAAGTGGTAGGAAAGTTGACTTCTAAGCTACAACTTAGATGACGCCGTCCATCTTGAGATTGAGATATAAGTCTCAAGAATTTAAATTAACTAATGAACACCCGGTAGTCGAAATTCGACTAAAATTAATTGAAATTATTAGTTTGAACATCAATAAGGTTCTATTGTCAAATACTATAATAATAATAATAATAAGGGTATTTATTATCTATGACTAATACTATACTATAATCACAGATTACGCCAAGACTACACTATAGACAAATAATATTCATCTATTCTCAATTTGACCATAGACTTTAAACAATAACAAAAGATTGACAATAAACAAAATAGTATAATAAAAAAAATGTCGTCGTCGTGGCCTAACGGATAAGACGTCCGGTGCATTCGTGTTGAAGCGATGCACCGGTGTTCGAATCCCGCAGGCGGGTACCAATTTTTCTAATGAAATACGTACTCAACAAATGTTCACGATTGACTTCCACGGTGAAGGAATAACATCGTGTAATAAAAATGAAACCCGCAAAATTATAATTTGCGTAATTACTGGTGGTAGGACCTCTTGTGAGTCCGCACGGGTAGGTACCACCGCCCCGCCTATTTCTGCCGTGAAGCAGTAATGCGTTTCGGTTTGAAGGGTGGGGCAGCCGTTGTGACTATACTGAGACCTTAGAACTATATCTCAAGGTGTGTGGCGCATTTACGTTGTAGATGTCTATGGGCTCCAGTAACCACTTAACATCAGGTGGGCTGTGAGCTCGTCCACACAGCTATGCAATAAAAAAAAAATAAAAAAAAATATATGCGTGTGTGTCAAATACATGGTAGTGTGTGTAATGTTTTTTTTTATTGAATTAACGTATTTTCTATGCATAATTTGGAAAAAAAATGACATTCTACACTCCTTCTGTACATTCTCTATAAATGTGCCTCCTCCGTCCGCGCAATTTTCGTAAAAAGGGGTACAAATTTTTTGCTTCACGTATTAAGGTATAGATGCTGGCTGATAAATTGTAAATTATATTTCTTGATAAAAAAAAAATTGAATCAAACACGAAATCGGTAATTTTTTTAACGATTTCATTATTGTTCGCAATTGAAAACAAAATAGTATTGAACCAACTGTTGTAAATATTAACCAGCAAGAACGCACTGACGAACTCGCAATGACTCTACATTTTAGTTTTATAATTATTCTTGAATGAAATCGTAAACCTAATTTGGTTGTAAGGCCGTGCACCTTTTTTAAAATCACGTAACCTAATCAACTTTTTTGCTTGCTGTAAAGCCAATGACGTGCTTATTCGATTTATCACTTTTTCTTATGAATGAATCAATCATTACTACATAATATTTATTAGACGATCGCGCCACAGATGACACGGCGCCGTTAATACGAGCGACACGTAAGGCAATTAAGGAGACATGCTCGCGATATTAAAGCCTTCGAAAATTTGACACGACTTAAAATTAATCTGGAGACGTAAGACTGGTAACGCTTCGTAAATTTAATAAAGAGCCACGGAAGCCGAGTCAGCCAAAAGATTGATGTATCAAAAACAGAACAAGCGACAAAGGAAATTAAAAACACGTCAAACAGAAAAAAAAACGTGACATTTTGTTTTTTGTTTTTCGTATGAATTTCTGCTTCCTATTTCTATATATCTATATTTAAACGGTCATCTTATATACATATAAACGACTAGCTGTACCCGTCCGCGTCGCTGGGCACTTAAAATTAACATTATTATTTCTCAGCCCTACAAAGATTTTCATCATTAACGCCCCCGCAACTGGTGTAGGGAGTCCAACACTCATATAAATATTAGCCTATCCATTAAGTACATGTATTTTTTACATGGATACCAAGCTTCAAGTCAATCAGATGCATGGTTCAGTAGTTATAACGGAACATCCGAAAAAACCACTCTAGACTTATATATTAGTATAGATAAATCAACAACTTCGATTGCCTAACAGGATACTTATATCGAAGTGTCAGTTGCATTGAAATAATAACGACCACGCCGTTCGGATATGACCCGTAAATGCTCATGAATAAGGTGCTCTCGTAAGAAGAACTCAGTTTAGGAATTGGGCTTCGTTTTTTATTGCTTAAATGGACGGACGAGCTCACGGCCCGCCTGGTGTTCAGTAATTACCAGAGCTCGTAGACATTAACAATGTCAATAAATACATATCCGCTTATCTTGAGAGTTCTAAGTCTCATTTTTATAGCACAACGGCTGCCCCATTATTATCTCCCTATAAAAAATGCTGAAATAGAAAGGAACTAAAGCGTGACAACAACGTAGATGTTATAGCAGTAACGCAGGTCGCGTTTTCAAACACGTATTTTGTAATAAAGAAGCCGTATAAGCTATTACCATGTAAGCTCCTCTAGTTAATTTATTCATCCATTTTCTCGCAGACATACTGTAAATATCGAATGCTTTTTCATAATATTGCTATTTGCTATTTATCGTACAATAGAAATTTAAATCGAAATCTTGATAAAATAGATTTTTATGGGCATATTTAGTGGAAATATATTGTTTCATTGTTGATTTTTTTTTTTATTGCTTAGATTGGTGGACGAGCTCACAGCCCACCTGGTGTTAAGTGGTTACTGGACCCCATAGACATCTACGACGTAAATGCGCCACCCACCTTGAGATATCAGTTCTAAGGTCTCAGTATAGTTACAACGGCTACCCCGCCCTTCAAACTGACAAGCATTACTGCTTCACGGTAGAAATAGGCGGGGTTGTGGTACCTACACGCGCGGACTCACAAGAGGTCCTACCACTCAACCTACCTACATACACCTAAGTAAAATACAACACCTAATTTTACAGTACATACTTATTACTCAGGTATCCGCGAATCGTAGATTATTGATGTCAGTTAAGTGCTTTTAAATAACACCCGTTTACTATTTCATTTAACACAGCAAACGATATTCAGTTCTTTTAAAATCCAAATAGGGTATAATTTGGTAATGATACGATGTTAGCCGTGCTTCTAACAAATAAGTGTGTTTACTAAACAAATGATACTTAAAATTAACATCAGGTACAAGTTTCGTCGACAGGCGACTGATTTATAACGGACGTGGCGTCACGGTGGCAGTGACAAATGACGTCACACGACCGGTCACGGGCCGCGTGTTTTGCGTCGCCCGCCTGCATACGGGGTACATACACAATGACTTATGAAACTTCTAAGAACTACCACTATACTCCGCCTACTGCTGTTTACGGTGGAAACATACGTTTCTCTAATTTTCCGTTTACGACAAAAGACGAAAGAAGTGTCACAAATGTAGGTATACTTTTTTTGAAGTTATACTTCTTTAGGCGCGTTATGAAAAATTGATGAGAGTGAAATATTACGATGCGCGCGCACCGTGACACAAAATTAACAGAATGAAGTTGTCCACTAAATCGCTCATTACAATACGACCGACGTAACTTGGCGAGTCTGAATATAGCCGCAGGTGAACATTCGCGCATGTACACTCGTAAAAAAAAGTGTTATTAGCATTAATTTTTTAGTAATATAAATGACAAAATTATTATTTAATATAATTCATACTAAATATTTTTCAATTATTAACGTTAAATATTTATTATTAATTATTTAATTATTTAATATTAAAAAAAAAGAAATAAATTTAATAAAAATAAAGTATAACTTCTTACGCGCGTACATAAGTACACGCACCCTCTTTTTTATTATCCTAGACTAGCTCTGAGCATAACTATTATCAAGCAGTAACAGCACCACACTGACGTCGCAAATCGAACGCCACGTAAGTCGAGAAATGAGATCAAATTCCCTATTTCAGAATAACAGCTAAATCAGACTCAAATCGGAAGATTGTGTAACACAGGACAAGGACACGTTAATGGAACTTACTTTTTTTAGGAATTAAGGATTACTGGTGATCCGAAGACCTTTCCAGCTTCACCTAGACAGATGAGCGAGCAATGGCTCAGCTAAGATGTGCGGTATTTGATGACAGTTTCCCAAGCAACTCCAAGCTTCCCAAGCGGTCCTTACTAAGAGCAACTGCTTCGTGAATGCATCTACTACCGGATTAGAATCACGTCCCGCGCGGAAGATCCAGCAAGAAACTCAGCCAGCTGACGCCATGGGATAGGTTTCACGTAGAACTTTTCGATGAGCTCTTAAGAATCCTTAGCCTGATCCTAGTGTTAGTGCTGCAGGCGTTTAATAACTGTGTTAATGAATTGAGTGCATCTGTAAAAATACGTCTTGGGTGGAACCTACTCAAGCAGGCTACTGTTTAAACTTCAAATAGATAAATAAGATTCCTGTTCTTTTTTTTGCTTTACCGAGTATTAAATGTTAAAGGCATCAATAGGGTGTCCCAGCCTTTAAATCAGAACGCCTACCCCTACCTACCCCTTCGGGCTTATACTCGTAATACGCTCTTTCACCTATAACACACTACATAAATTTTCTCTCTCTTATAGGGCATGTTTTTTTTTTATTGCTTAGTTTGGTGGACGAGCTCACAGCCCACCTGGTGTTAAGTGGTTACTGGAGCCCATAGACATCCACAACGTAAATGCGCCATCCACCTTGAGATACAAGTTCTAAGATCTCAAGTATAGTTACAATGGCTGCCCCACCCTTCAAACCGATACGCATTACCGCTTCACGGCAGAAATAGGCAGGGTGGTGGTACCCACCCGCGCGGACTCACAAGAGGTCCTACCACCAGTAATTACGCAAATTATAATTTTGCGGGTTTCATTTTTATTACACGACTAGCGACCCGCCCTCGCTTCGCTTCGGAAACATTAAAACACACATGAAACCAAAAATAAATAAATAAATAAATAAAAAATTTAAAAAAGTAGCCTATGTTCATCAGGGACAATGTCGGCTTCTAATGGAAAAATAATTTTTCAAATCGGTCCAGTAGTTTCGGAGCCTATTCGAAACAAACAAACAAACAAATCTTTCCTCTTTATAATATTAGTATAGATGTTATTCCTTCACCGTGGAAGTCAATCATGAACATTTGTTGAGTACATATTTCATTAGAAAAATTGGTACCCGCCTGGGATTCGAACACCGGTGCATCGCTTTAACACGAATGCACCGGACGTCTTATCCGTTAGGCCACGACGACTTCAAATCAAGCCGTAAGGCACGATTTTTTTAATTCTCTCTTATCTGCTTAGAAATGAAAATATGTTTAAATAATAAAAATATACGTAAGCGAGGGTAGGTGCTTTGACTTGTTAACGACCACGTGTTCGTATACATGATTTATAGCGCATTTGTCTCGCACGTGACGGCTCTAAAGGAAAGTTCACGAATACGTATTATACTCAAATGCGAATGTTTTATGCGTTCTGGTTCGTAGCTCCCGCGTTTCGTAGCAAACAAAAAAAAGAAGTGTGGTGTCGTGGGACACCGGATAGGAACGAAGTTAATTATTATGAAAATATTAATTTTAAGTTCTGTTCGAGGTATGAAGAAAATAATTATTCGGGTATACATTTTTTATTATTATTTTTTTATTGATAAAGAAAACTACTGTACAAAGCTGTCAACTTTATTTTAGATAGAAATGTTATTTTTTGTACGCTATTACAAAGTTAAGTCGTACACTGTGTGACGTTTTTTCCCGGTTAGGGTACCCCTTCGCATCGTCCCATAAGGAACTTCGTTCCAAAAACTCAAATAATTGTTTCTTGTTTCCAGTATTAAATTCCATTAAGTCAAGAGTAGAGAGTAGTAGTAGTAGAGTCACTAATTGCGGGAAGCTACATTTATTTCGTGGTCTCTATTGATAAACCATTTAGTATCAGGCGGGATGGGCGCTCACATGTCATCTAGCAAAACAAAAATACTCTGATTACTGCCCATAATATACAACTAATATTTGAAACTCAATTTAAATTTCGCGCTATAAAGTTGCTTAAAGTATATTGAAATGATTGCATCATTCGTGATCATATTTTTTTGTATTTGTAATACTGCGGATGAGCATACGAACTCATAGCCTACTGTAACAAGCATCACACCGTAAGTGCGCCTTCCTTGGAGACAGCAGATCAAAAGCTCAGTTGTAATATCGTATCATCGTATAAAACAAAGTCGCTTTTTCTGTCCCTATATCTGTCCCTATGCATGCTTAAATCTTTAAAACTACGCAACGGATTTTGATTCAGTTTTTTTAATAGATAGAGTGATTGAAGAGGAAGATTTATATGTATTATAAAATCCATTAAATAGTGGAAAAATCAATAATAAATTACAGTTTCCGAAGCGAAACGAGGGCGGGTCGCTAGTAGCGAATAAATTAAATTCAAAAATTTTAATGGTTACCATAATTAAAGCGTGTCAAACAATGACGGCGACATAACGACCTGATACTCGTAAAGTTTCGTCATCGTTAAAGTTTTAACTGTGATGAATCGTGTTTAAACACATATTTAGAAAAGCACTCGTCGTGGGTAATGAGAGCTCGCGCATTCTCCGTATAATTACTACGATCATTAATAACTGCTGGGACTCAACGTTTCCGTAATATGACGTCAAAGGATTGGAAGTGACGTCACGATCCCATGTATTAAGCATTGCATTTGCGAATTTGATTTAAGATTCTATATTCTAAATTAAAACGAAATAATTAATTAAGAACACTGGCATTTGTACATATTATTAGATTTGATTTTTGTACCTAAATACATACGTCTCCATTTGAGAGCCCCCTGTTTTGTTGTCAATGTTGGTTGAAAACAATCCACAAACTACACAACTAAAACAATTTTAATCCATTATTTGTTAAATGTTGTAAATTCATTTATTTTCTGTACAAACATATTGTAAAGAAAATTGACAATGTTTAAATTACAGCAACATTATAAATACGATACTGTGCCTGTTAAATTTTATTTGATAAGAATATTGGCATTGTTCAATGAGAAAAAAAAGTCATATTACGTGTAATCTAGCCGCTAAGTACTGCTAACAAGGGCTTTATCACTACATAGTATAAAACAAAGTCGCTTTCTCTGTCCCTGTATCCCTATGTATGCTTAAATCTTTAAAACTACGCAACGGATTTTGATTCGGTTTTTTTTAATAGATAGAGCAATTGAAGAGGAAGGTTTATATGTATAATAATATTCATTAAATAGTGGAGAAATCAATAATAAATTACGGTTTCCGAAGCGAAGCGAGGGCGGGTCGCTGGTTAAATATAAAATACAAGTCCCGCAATTAAAAGGGCATAATATGATTGCTAGTTTAAGATCCGGGTCTTACCATACATTCTACACACACTTTACCACCAACGACATCAAGCCGGTATGTTCCTTTGTCAGACCACATACATACAAGACCATCTAGATATATTTAAATAGGTACAGCATTAAAAAGGTCCTTTCGGACCATCTCGATCCACTTTCGGTGGATTCCACCCATAAGGGACATGAATGAACCCGGAAAAAACGTTGTTGACACAAGGAAATTGCGTTTACAGCAAAATATTATCATGTAAATCACGTTATAAAAAAAAGGTCCTGAGATTTGAAATAGCGCACTTCAGCAGACATCCCCTCGTTATAACAGCTTAATTAATTACATCTTTTCAATTAATTATCTTTTATCTTATGTGCTCATCGTAGTAATTCCATTAATTTGACGGATTAAACGAAACGAAATTTAATAATGATAATTAACAAAATAGTATTCATTAACGGGGACATAACAATGATTCTGTAAAACCTTTTTATAGAAGCGTTTGTAATTCAAAATGTACAGTTAGGCTTTGCGTGTTTTACTTTTGAAACATTTTAAAAATTGAATGACAAATACAATTTTTGAAGCTTCAAAATATGTATAAAAACAAAACAACACAACACATCATAAAATAAAAAAGAATTTATCCAATTTTAAAATATTGCATTATATAACTGGACCAGCTCACCAGTCGCGCGCGGCGTTCCACGGTCGTCAGTTCTTTGCCCTCTTCTGTGGAAGCTTTCTAGCTACTGCTAGGTCCTACGGGACGCTTTCGTGGTCTTCTCCCTGGCCTACACGTACCTAGTTTGTTCAGGTTTGGTTATAGTCGAGGCTCAATATAACTCAGGACCTATGGTTTGGTTGAACCTATGGTTTTATGGAGGTTCCCCAGGTGCTATGGGGCTACGAAGGCGCAGCCGCTGAGAACTCACCTCGTAATCGGACATCTCTGTCGTTGATGCTTCCGCGCTCAATTTGAAAAGTACCGTACCGTACGCTATCGCCACTCTAGATGGTTGGCACCAGGAGGATGAGGCGACGCGGTGGCGGTTGCGGTTGCCGTCGTCGTCGTCATTGCCCGACGTACTATGAAAGAGCAACCCGATCGTCGGTGTATCGGGCTCCAACCCTGCAAGACGGTTCTGTCCTGACAAAGTATCTCGGAACAGCGCGGCATCGTGAAGACAGCCTGACGAGTTGCCGTACCTTGTAGAATAGCGTCGTTGATTGTCGACTATCCCCTCGACGACCCGTCAGTCGGGCGTCCTAAGGTTTCGTGAGTCTTGTTGTAGTATTGACTCATTGATTGTTTCCAATTGTCATGCAATAAGTAACTAAATGGTGAATCAGCACACCCGGGCCGATACCACTGTGTTGCCCATACTTGCCGCAAAGCGTTCTACTAATCAATTCCATAGGATAAGAACACAAATGTCAAATATCGCAAAATATTTGAGACATCGTATCTAAAACTTTGAGTAGGCTACGTTGCCTATGGGATCGTGTGACCATTTAGAACCTGAGGTACCGTAAGATTGCCTTCCCGTTTACAGAGCTGAAAATAAAATGAAATGATGTCGTTTTTGTGATGGTTGTAATCATTGTGTAATTACATCATTGAAATTAAGCGGTTGGCTACAAAGCAAGTAGCCTTGACCCAGGTTTTTGCTTCAATAATTTGATCGCAAACACACGAAGCACACATAAAACAAACGCCCAACTGTAATTAAGCTCAAAAGCATTTATTTGGGCGGTCATTTGATATTCATTCGATTGAATTGGGTAAGCAGCGGAAAATTGACGTTTCGAAGGCTCATTAGTCTTAATTACCTTCCAGCTATGAAGCGCTTTACTTCGAATTCGGGACACATTTCCGATTCTTTGAAGATACGTTTAAATTAACTCAATCTTAAAAGGTTTAGTTGCTTAAAAATGAATCCTAGTAGATAGCATTTTTCTTTTTCTTTCGAATTCAAATTCGATCTCTTATGATAAAGTATAATCGCTGGAGCTGTGCTATGACAGCCTATGGACATCAGTAATACCAAGACCATTTTAACCGGTTATAAATAGCTGATTCTAAAACATGAACTTGTTTGAAGAAGGATCAGGCATTTTCTGTTAGCTTCTAAGTAATTACTCCTGTTATAAATACCGGTCTAAATTTTGTCACAAAAAAGCAGTGCACTCGAAAATTTGCAAAGTTAATCCGTCAATTTATTCAACATTCATAATAAAGAAAATAGATTCAACTATCTAATGTTCTAATGAATACGAGTTAACAATAGGCGTGAACACAATATTCACTTTAGTATTATTAATATTGTACTATCTGACATATCATGCTTAGTATGTTTTCAAAACTGTATCCACAAGAATGCAGTCTTAAATGGTTCTACGAATATAGTCTACGGTATTTCGTAGCAGCGTAGAGCGTCTATGTTTTCGTAGCGCATTATCATCAAGATCTCATGGGGTTGATTTTCTCATTTTCACGCTACAAGGAAAATACTGTTCTATAAGAAAAGTAAAAATATCGTATATTACACAATATGGAATATTCTAATTTGGAGTCCTGGGGTCTACAGAGATACTTTCTTTTTGTTTTTTTTTTTTTGAATCGTATGAGGAAATTTTTGAAATGATTTTCCAATTTGCCATCGGAGAGGATTTTATCCCTACTACTAGATAGATACACTTTTTTTTTTCCTACCTAAGCTTAGACGCCTTTAGAGAGCCTTAAGACGCTCTTTGAACGTAACCTTAACTAGTAGGTGAGCTCACGGGGCTCAAACCTGACGACGTTGCTAACACGAACCCCAGCAAGAGTCGTGCTTCGCAGAATCTACCACCGGCTCGGAAACGCGACCCACTGAGAAGATTCGGCGAGAAACTCAGTGGGCTGTGTCTGAGGGTTAATTTACTCGTCGAGCCTTTCGTCGCAAGCGACGGGTTCAACGAGAACGATGACCGGGTAGATACACTGCATTAATCTACAGTATACTCTCAAATATGCTTTCTGCTACTTCAGGAATTGTATTTGAAGCACCGGTTAGAGCGGGGTTTTAAAGTTTCCTATAAACTACGCACTTTATTTGACCCAGTGACCTTTGGATGTCCATATGACTGTACTTTAATATCATGTGACTGCTATATTTTATTAATCTATGACTATAAAAAATAGAATAGAGAATAATAGATGTCCATTAAACAAAAAAAAACGCGTTCTTTAAATTTCCTATATATGAAGTCGCGGAATTTCTATTTAAAACAATGAATTTCACCTACGAAGTATTATGGTGTTGGATTAGTTTTGTGATCATCATCATCATCATTTCAGCCTATCGCCGTCCACTGCTGAACATAGGCCTCTCCAATAGATTTCCAGTGCGACCGGTCCATTGCCACCTGCATCTAACGAGACCCAGCGCTTTTTACTAGGTCGTCGGTCCATCTAGTAGGTGGCCGTCCCACACTGCGCTTGCCAGTACGTATTTATTAGTTTTGTATCTAGCATTAATTCTAAGTCTCTGACAAGACAGATGTAACTTCTTAGCAGCCATATAAGTGAAACCGCAATTTAGTCGCTGCAGTCCCAACGTGCTAGGTTAGCACACGTCTTGAATTTTAATACCGACATTATTACAAGACTTTGAAATTTGAACAATCATGCATTCAAATTGTTTCGTATACATTTTGGTTATTTTATATATGTAAATTCGTTTTCACAAACACCCTTCTTTATAGTACAGACTATAGGTGAGTGAATGAGTTCAAGACCCACCTGATGTTAAACGGTTACCAGAGCCCATAGACATCACAGTATAAATGCTGGCACCCATTTATTTATTACGTGAAAAAATTGTGTTCTAACAGAATTTTTCCTCTTGCAAATTTGTGCTAATTGCTTCATTCATTAGTATCGTCTGAAATACAAACAGCAGAATGACTATGTCTAGAGCAGACCGATCGTTATTTGCAAAAAAGCACATAACCGTTGCATAACCAATTTATTGACCAAGCGTTGTATAACTCGACCTATCATTAATTGGCTATTAGTAATTTCGTACCTATTCGCAAATTGTCAACTAATAATTTTCAATTACGTCAAAACGTAGTTTCTGTTGGTCCATAGATATATATAGTATGTTGGTCACTTTTTTGGAGTTTACTCCTTTAGAATCGATTTACATATATAGGCCCGGGGTATGAAAATTATGGGGACCAAAATCGTACTAGCATGTCACACGAAATGCGTTATGCGCCTGATTGGCTCCTGATTGCGTGATGCGTGCGCGCGCCAATCAAAATCGTACTAGCATGTCACACGAAATGCGTTATGCGCCTGATTGGCTCCTGATTGCGTGATGCGTGCGCGCGCCAATCAAAATCGTACTAGCATGTCACACGAAATGCGTTATGCGCCTGATTAGCTCCTGATTGCGTGATGCGTGCGCGCGCCAATCAGGAGCCAACGCGCGGCCGCGTTATCGCAGGTGACGCCGGGCTGCTGCGCCGGCAGTCCGCCACAAAGCCTCGTACTGATCGCGCGTTTCTCTCATTATTGTATTTTCATATATTTGTTAGTCGTTTGTTTTGTGTCTCGTTAATTTGTTAATAATCTGTAGTGTATCGTGTTGTCGTAATATAGAACTATTTCTCGTATTGTTTCGTTTAATTTTTTATATCCAGTAAACTCCAGTCGTGCGTCGGAGCGGACACACACACTTTTTTTTTTTTTTTTTTTTTTTTTTTTTTTTTTTTTTTTTTTTTTTTTTTTTTTTTTTTTTTTTTTTTTTTCCTACCTAAGCTGTGAGCCTTGAGAGGCTATGTCAGCGTAACCCTAACTTTTGTAGGTGAGCTCACGGGGCTCAAACCTGATGACGTTGCTAACACGAACCCTAGCAAGAGTCGTGCTTCGCAGAATCTACCACCGGATCGGAAACGCGACCCACTGAGAAGATCCGGCGAGAAACTCAGTGGGCTGTGTCTGAGAGTTAATTTACTCGTCGAGCCCTTCGTCGCAAGCGACGGGTTCGACGAGAACGGTGACCGGTGCTTGAAGTACCTAGAAGCACCGTTAGTGGATCGGGAGGATCCGAGATGACGTGTTTTGGGCGACGTCGACTGCTTTCCATTCTGTCCGCAGGATCGGGAATGTAGTTACCGGCGGCCACGATGAGAGGGTTCTCGTGTCGTGCCGCTTTATCGAAGTGGCGCATGGACGCCGACTGTAGATACTTACTGATGGACTCTAAGTCCAGGTCGTCATGGAGGTCGACGTTCCTGACGAACCACGGGGCTCCGACGGCTATCCTGCAAAAACGGGATTGAATAATTTGGAAGGATTTTAAGTGTATGCGGGCCGCGTGAGCGAACACTACACTTGCATAGGTCATGACGGGGCGTATGCAAGTTTTGTAGAGTGTCACCTTATTTCTAAGGGACATTTTACTTCGCCTACATATCATCGGGTAGAGACGTCCTAGAATGAAGGCGGCACGATCGCGTACCGTCTTGATGTGGGGGCGGAATGTCATCCTACTGTCGAGGGTGACGCCTAAATATTTGACCTTCGGGGCCCACGGTATGGGCTGGTCGAACATCGTGATCGGGCGAACGGCGGGGGCGGGGGTATTGACGCGCCTAGTCGGGAGGGGGATGCTCAGCGTGGTGTTCGGAGGGCGACCCCTTTTGAAGAGCACCGCTGTGCTTTTCGTGGGGTTAATGTCGATGCGCCACTTCCGGAACCACTGTCCCATGGTGGTAGCTGCGGTCTGAAGTCGTCGATGAAGCAACGCCTTCTTCCTACACGAGTAGTAGATGGCGGTGTCATCGGCGAAGAGCGCCAGATGGGTCTCCGGAGACCGGGGTATATCGTTGATATACAAACTGAATAGTAACGGGGAGAGGGCGGAGCCTTGCGGGACTCCGGCTGTTGGTCACGCGAAAATGCTATCTATCAATGACAATTATCTGCTATAATTACTTTTACTTTTATTTCAAAATGACTGTTTCTGACATTTCTAATACTTCACAGTTTTCATGGTCACGGATGACGATCCGTTATAATGACAATAAAAACCTTAAGATTATACAGAAAAAGTAATTATATCTAATACTCGGAAAACCCGAAAAAAATAGTATGGTTTTCCAGTAGTTTCATGTTTTTTCTAGTGTTTTTCTAAACTAGTACAAAAAATACAACTGTCAGTGTCATACCCAATAATAATACTCGATATGGCTCACTAGGAGAAATGAGCTGTATGAGTAGGAGAAATGGGTAAGCAACCTCAGCTAACTCTGTCCCCAGCTTGTACAATCCTTTAATGCAATAATATCAGCATCCACTACTCAACTAACCTATTTCTCTCTCTTCCAAATTCTTCCCTTATTTTATCTCGATGGAACGGTATAATAAGTCTACACAGGTATGCTCTGTTATTCTACATTTTTCTATCTGGAAGTACTTGTGTGTTCCGTTCTGAAGATATGGTACATTACTAAATTTACTAAACCATGTTACAAAGCAGCGGTCGTAACCAAGTGCATTTTTTTTATTGCTTAGGGTGGACGAGCTCACAGCCCACCTGGCGTTAAGTGGTTACTTGAGCCCATAGACATTTACAACGTAAATGCGCCACTCACCTTGAGATGTAAGTTCTAAGGTCTCAGTATAGTTACAACGGCTGCCCCACCCTTCAAACCGAAACGCACTACTGCTTCAAGGCAGAACTGGCAGGGTGGTGGTGACTACCCGCGCGGACTCACAAGAGGTCCTACCACCAGTAATTACGCAAATTATAATTTTGCGGGTTTGATTTTTATCACACGACGTTATTCCTTCACCGTGGAAGTCAATCCGTGAACATTTGTTTACTACGTATTTCATTAGAAGAATTGGTAACCGCCTGGGATTGGAATTTTTGACGTGACAACGTCTGATAATTCGATGAAGCCGGCTGCACGCACGAAAAAACATGACTCATGCGGCGTTACCTCGCTCTGAGGCGTATTTTCTTATGACGTTGTCACGTTCAACTGTCGTCAGTAAACCGACTTTACAGACAACCGTTTTTTTTTTACTGCAAAAATACATTAAAAATAATCGGACTTCTTATTTGGAATAAACTATCGTAAACGGTATTTCTAGTCTAACTCCTTTTCATTCGGGGCATCGAGCCACTCTCACACCTCAGTGACGACTGCATATACGTGTTTGTTTGTACGTTTCACACGTCGTGAGCGGCGCCGTGTCGAGACGAGTGCTGTTCAACCATTGAAGTAGTAAAGGATCGCATTTTACGTTTGAGCCTTTGAAACCGTATACAGCGTTACGGTTTTTTGTTATCGAAGCAAATGGGCTTCTAATAAGGTATAGTAAGGTAAGGAATGATTATTGTTACATAATTGAAGTAGTAAAAGACCGCATTTTACGTTTGAGCCTTTGGAACCGTATACAGCGTTACGGTTTTTTGTTATCGAAGCAAATGGGCTTCTAATAAGGTATAGTAAGGTAAGGAATGATTATTGTTACATAATTGAAGTAGTAAAAGACCGCATTTTACGTTTGAGCCTTTGAAACCGTATACAGCGTTACGGTTTTTTGTTATCGAAGCAAATGGGCTTCTAATAAGGTATAGTAAGGTAAGGAATGATTATTGTTACATAATTGAAGTAGTAAAAGACCGCATTTTACGTTTGAGCCTTTGGAACCGTATACAGCGTTACGGTTTTTTGTTATCGAAGCAAATGGGCTTCTAATAAGGTATAGTAAGGTAAGGAATGATTATTGTTACATAATTGAAGTAGTAAAAGACCGCATTTTACGTTTGAGCCTTTGAAACCGTATACAGCGTTACGGTTTTTTGTTATCGAAGCAGATGGGCTTCTAATAAGGTATAGTAAGGTAAGGAATGATTATTGTTACATAATTGAAGTGGCAAAGGATCGCATTTATGTATGAACATTTGAAACCGTGTACAGCGTTACGGTTTTTTGTTATCGAAGCAAATGGGCTTCTAATAAGGTATGGTAAGGTAAGTAATGATTATTGTTACATAATTGAAGTGGCAAAGAATCGCATTTTATGTATGAACATTTGAAACCGTATACAGCGTTACGGTTTCTTGTTATCTAAGCAGATGGGCTTCTAATAAGGTATAGTAAGGTAAGGAATGATTATTGTTACATAATTGAAGTGGCAAAGGATCGCATTTTATGTATGAACATTTGAAACCGTATACAGCGTTACGGTTTCTTGTTATCGAAGGAAATGGGCTTCTAATAAGGTAATGTTTTATGGAAAAATTATTGAATTAAGGCCAGAATACATAGAATGTACCCATGATTATTGTTACATAATTGAAGTAGTAAAGGATCGCATTTTACGTTTGAGCTTTTGAAATCGTATACAGCGTTACGGTTTTTTGTCATCGAAGCAAATGGGCTTCTAATAAGGTAATGTTTTATGGAAAAAATATTGAATTAAGGCCAGAATACATAGAATGTACCCATGATTATTGTTACATAATTGAAGTAGTAAAGGATCGCATTTTACGTTTGAGCTTTTGAAATCGTATACAGCGTTACGGTTTTTTGTCATCGAAGCAAATGGGCTTCTAATAAGGTAATGTTTTATGGAAAAAATATTGAATTAAGGTCAGAATACATGAGTGTACCCATGATTATTGTTACATACTTGAAGTGGCAAAGGATCGCTTTTTATGTATAAACATTTGAAACCGTATACAGTGTTACGGTTTTTTGTTATCAAAGTAAATGAACTGGAATGAAATGAAATGAAAATGAACAAAAAATGAAAGAAATGAACTAATGAATGAAGCAATTAGCACAAGTTTGCAAGAAGAAAAATTCTGTTAGAGCACAATTTTGTCACGTAATAAATAAATGGGCGCCAGCATTTATAATGTGATGTATATGGGTTTCTATAAGGTATTTTGTAATAACAATTTGAATCCGCACGGGTAAGTACCACCACCCTGCCGTGGAGCAGTAATGCGTTTCGGTTTGAAGGATGGAGCAGCTGTTGTAGCTATACTGAGACCTTAGAACCTCATATCACAAGACGGGTAGCGGCATTTACATCCTAGATGTCTATGGGCTCAGGTAACCACATAACGCCAGGCGAGCCGTGAGCTTGTCCACCCTTCTATGCAATAAAAGTAAAAAATTAAATAAAAAAGAAGGTCTGAATATATCGAATTTACCAATGAATATTGGTACATAAAATCACTACACATTTATTTTAACTAGAGGTCCCGCAGTAGTCGAAATTCGACTATAATTAATTAGAATTGTAAGTTTGTACACTATTATGATTGTATTTTATACTTCTACAATCACAAATTTCGCCAAGACTACACTATAAAAAATAATAACAAAGACAAACAATATTTAATTTATTCTCAATTTGACAACAGACGTCAAGAACAAAAGTTTGACAATAAATAGCATGCATGCGTGTGTGCGTCAAATACATGGTATGTAGTGTGTGTAATGTTTTCTTTATTGATTTAATGTATCTTTTATGCATTGTTTTAAAAAAATATTAGCATTGTGCACTTCTTCTCTATATTCTCTATAAGTGTGCAAAATTTCATACTCCTCCGTCCGCGCAATTTTCGTAAAAAGGGATACAAAGTTTTTGCTTCACGTATTAATATATAGATGATTGAAAGAATATTATTTATTCAGAATAGATTTAAATCATTGACTTCATCAAATAATATCAATGAACAAAATACATCCATTTTAATAAATAAAACGTTTCATAATATTGTAAGAAAAAACTTAAAATATTTAATTTAGGCAGACAATAAATTTATTAACCTATGGTATGGCTATTTGGGTTACTGGAAGTGACGATGATTACTTCAGAATTAAATTAGTGGTTACAATATAACAATTATCCGGATTCTCACTAAAACAGCAAAGCCGACGCCGTGCGTATTGACCGGAAAATTCGATAGCTTTGCTCGGGCACAGAACGCCAACCCGTGTCCCACATAAGAGACTGACCAACATAACTGAATAAAGATATAAAACGTGCATATTACATTGTTAAATTTGGAAATTTATACTAATAATACAAACTTATTTAATGTTACTAGTGATTGAAATTCGAACGCAACTTCGAGATTTAAATTTATTTTTCTATAATAGATTTTCTCTTTTTTTTTGTTATTAAATTTTGTTATTGGTGCCAAAGCTCATTGATAGCCACTAAACAAAAAAGACGAATATCGGTTGTCAAACAGAAGTTTTTTTTTATTTTACTGTGTTGTCTTTGTCTTTTTTGTATTATGTGCACATTCGCCTTTCGCAAAAATAAATATTGCCGTTATAATTACTATACTATTGTTTAAATGTAAAAATTCCCATATTATCGTGGGTATTAAGTTATTCGTATTTCGAAGTATGTAAATAATACGGTACAATTAAAATACTTACACACAAACACATACGCGCTTCTTACTGGTTTATGTAACAAAAGTGAAATTTTTCGATTAAATAAAATTATAGATGGAATAACAATTAAGGTTTCGGCTTTTGTTTCCATAAGCGTTTTGTGTAACCCTTTCAATGTGGGCTTCGAAGCGGGCGAGGAGGCCCGAAAGTAACGCATTTTGGCTATGCACGTGGTCATTTTGATAAAGGACAACCAGTGATGAAGCGTAGCTCTATCTGAGCTTTCTGACCTCGCTCGCTGCAAGGTTATCACGAAGTGCGTAGAGCACCTTATCGTGACAAAGACGACGATGACTGCCTCTCAAGCGCCTTGTAATTTACGGTGCTAAAATTTGTCTAACACAGCGACCGATGACCAAAGCAGACAGACAATTTATTGTAACTAATGGTCCCGCAGTAGTCGAAAATCGACTATAACAAATTGAAATTATAAGTTTGAACATTATTGTGGTCCTATATATTTCTTTAGTCACAGATTTCGCCAAGACTACACTATAGACAAATAATATTAAAGATAAACAATATTCACCTATTCTCAAATTGACCACACACTTTAAGCAGTAAAAAAAGTTTGATAAAGAGTATATATATACAGTCGTGGTCAACTAATTAGGGACAATCTCTAGATAAGCCAAATTGTGATTTTTTTATTTAGAAGCATTTATAGTAATTGTTTTAATTTTCAATCGTTAAGGCATCGGAAAAATCATCCACTATCAATACCACAAAGATAATATCTATATTCACATTCACTACGGTCAATCTTAATTTAATTACTTTTCCAATAATATACAGATGTATACACACGAAAACGTATGAATTATGAGAAGCTTCATTCGTACTACAGCTAAATAATACACGTTTGTAACTCTCATAACATGGTTAGCAATTCTCCCTCATTCAAACTTACGGCAACACCTTCGACATAAAAGAACCTTCACGTACACGACGCCCTAACTCTTATGCGGTCCGACCTCCGTGGATCACTAATTACTGCGTACCAACGTTCGTTCCGCATTTTTCATACAGATCACGGACCCACTCAAGTCGAGCGATATCGATTGGAAAGTTCTGCCGGGAATTACTTGGGCCTCCGATGAGGAATTGCCGGAATGCAGTTGGGAGAATGCTCCTTTGTCCTGTGAAAAAGCTAGAGCAAATGCGTATCAAAACAATGATTACTTTCCTGAATGTCTTATCTCAAATTGGACTTAGATTAGTGGTCTGTTGATAGTCAAAAGTCCCATACAATAATTAAGTGTAGTATTTAATAATAGCAATTATAAGTTTAGTATGCGTGAGTAATATGATACTTTGAATCCAAGTGATAATTTGTATGATCGTCAATAATTTTCCTTAACAAAAACATGTATATTATAAAGCATAATGAATATAACTAGTCTAGCCAAATAAGCTACATAGAAGGTTTCTTTTTTTTCAACTTTTTAATTGCTTTGAATTTGGAACAAGTAATTAAGTAAACAATTTTAAAAACCTCTTTCGATTTAGCGCCATTTCACATATTTTTTCATGTTTATTACCAGATTACAATATGGAATGGGGTGTTAAAGAAAACAGGATTGCAGTGATCGCCTTGCACAGAGTGGGTATGGAGCCGTCGGTCATATTCCAGATACTTCAAAAGCTTGGTATCAGCCGTATGTTCGTATATCGTACTATCAACAGATACAACAACACTTCGTCTGTCGAAGACCAGAAAAGATCGGGGCGGCCGCATGCTGTTAGAACTACAAAGACTGTTAATGCTGTTAAACCCAGAATTCGTTGAAATTCCATTAGGAAGCAAAAAACCTTATCGCGAGAAATGAAGATTCCCTCTGGGACTCTGTCGTGTATAATAAAACAAGACCTGAAGCTCAGTGTTTATCGTCGATATACAGGACATGCCCTAAATCGATCTTTACAATTAAAAAGAGCGGATCGATCAAAACTCCTTCTGTCGCGATACGCAAGTGAAAGGCACAGAAATATCCTTTTTACCGATGAAAAATTTTTCACGATTGAAGAACACTACAATAAGCAAAATAATAAAGTGTAAGCTCACAGTTCTAAAAAAGCTGCTCAAGTGGTCGGAAAGGTCCTGCGTCAGTGATTTTTCGGTGGGGCGTGTTTTATCAAGGAGTCACAAATCTACATTTTTGTGAAAAGGGAGTGAAAACTTCTGCCAAAGTGTATCTACATACAGTCTTAGATCATGTTGTGAAAGCGCTCAGCAATACACTTCTTAAAAATATACTATGGACTTTCCAGCAGGACTCTGCACCTGGTCACGAGGCACGAGCTACCCAAGCCTGGCTTGAAACCAACATTCTGGGTTTTATAATAGCTGAAGACTGGCTTTAGCCAAGACCTCAACCCTTTAGACTTCAAATTATGGTCAGCTGTAGGGCATATGGCCTGCTCCAAAAGACAGGGCGACATTGAGTCTCTTAAAAAATCTTTGGAGCAAGCAGTGGCGAATTTTCCCTTGGAAATAAATCCATAGATTGCCGTGCGGTGCGTAAATCCATAGATTCGTGGCCAAATAGATTAAAGGCCTGTATAAAAGCCAAAGGTGGCCATTTCGATTAAATATAATTACCATATTCATTTAAGAAAAATGCATTTTCATTTGTAACAGAACTTATGGCTGGCTACGTAGACATTAGACTATGGTTAAATCTTGAAATGTCTACGAATAACACCGTAGTTCTCAAATATTAAGTGTATTATCTACGCCGTAGTCGTCCATGACAAAGAAAAGTGTTAAAGTTTTCAAAACGACCGAGATAATATAATGACAATAAAAAACGCGAAATTAAACCATAAAAGTAGTTATAATTATGGGTGTAAAAACATAAAAACACGCTAAACAAAATGCTTTTTCCGCGTTCCGAGTTCAAAAGGAAGAATTTCACAGACTTGCCCTCGGTCACGTCACATAACTTCGGCCATTGTTTTGCCCAAATTTTAGTCGAACCTTAACATAACTTTTGGCTCACATGTTTTCGGACAAATACGGGTAGAACTTTACAAGTTTATCCCAGAAAAAAGTTTACGCAAACGACTTATAGGCAAGGAGCCTACTGTAATTGTTAAATTGAATAGAGATGTATGCTAAATACACTTGAGTAATGCAAAGAAAAATAAAAATAATGCCGATTGGTCTAACATAATATTTTATCTGATATCTCAGTAATATTTAGCAGAATACTTAGTCAATTAATCCCGGTCAATTGAAGCTACCAATATCGCCTTCCCCTTTATCTATCGCTAGTAGGATCATTGACATTATTACATTTCCTTTCCGAGCGCTCCTCGTAATTAGTGTCTGTGTCTATGGGCTTCGGTAACCGCTTAACACTAGGTGAACTGTGAATTACCAATCATCACTTAACATCAAAAGGGGGTCTACTAATCTTGCTATTAATGCAATAAAACCAAAACGACAAAATTAAATTTAATGTAATGTGACATAATAAACTCAAATTGAACGTAGACCTAACTCACCTCGCTGAGGTTTAAGTAGGTAAAAGTAATTATTCCTCTCCATGAAAGGCCTCTAACCCTACACCTGTCGGGTTGCCACTACTCGTTGTTTTCTTTTTCACACTTCAACTACTCCGGTGCGTATCAACGGGCGTGGAGTGTCGGCGGGTGTAAATTGAAACACTTGCAAATTTACCCTATACATTATTCATGTTCTGAACACCCTTAGAACGAGAGGGCCTGACAGTTACGGGTTTGATGAAAACTCCAAAAAAACACATAAGAAATGAAGATTGGATTCCGTGACCGACCTTCTACGAGATGTCGACCTTGAACCATCTGTATCACTCGTGACTGAGTTTTGAATACATTTCATTAGATTTTTTTTTATTGCTTAGATGGGTAGACGAGCTCACAGCCCACCTGGCATTAAGTGGTTACTGGAGCCCATAGACATCTACAACGTAAATGCGCCACCCATCTTGAGATATAAGTTCTAAGGTCTCAGTATAGTTACAACGGCTGCCCCACCCTTTAAACCGAAATGCATTACTGCTTCACGGCAGAAATAAGCATTAGAATAAATTGTTTTTGCTTTTGATGAATTCAATTTATAACCTATTGTGTGTGGCATGGCGATGCGCAAATCACACCCGTTCTCGCAGTCTGGTAGCACATAAGTAAAGTGGGTCAACCATTATACGTCTAACAAATGGGTACCCGCCTTAAGACGGCCTGTGCAATAAGGAGTCGGTTCAGAAACCCACAACCTGCATTATTCTGACCCTAATAAATTTGCCGAGTCAAACGGGCGTTGTCAGACAAATGAGTTTGAAGACGTACAACGCCGTAACAATTGTACGGAGCGCTTATACAACATTATGTTTTATTAACATCCATAACTTGCTCTATAACGTTAGAAAAAAACAATGTTTTTTTTTTCTGTTAAGTAAGACAAATCATTTCATTACTAAGTAGCAGTTATCGGCTTTTAGTAGCTACCAATAAATTAATAGATGAACAGGCTTTATCAGGGCGTATCTTGAATAAATTGGATTATTACAAAACCAGATGGGCCTCTTACGCATCTGCAAGCTAAAGACAATAAAAACTTTACTAGTAAAATTTATAAAATTTAAATTTATCACTCAACACTGCTAAGGACGTCAATTCAGTTGAAGGTGAACTCAAGACTAATTAAAGCAGTAATTCTATAAGATTATCATTTTAGGGTTTTTTAAATCCTTTTTTTTACTTCTTTTGTGTTTATTTTTGGCGCGACACAACAGAAGTCAATATACAAATTAGACTTAAACCACAAAATGGTAGAACGCGTTCCATTCTCAAAGGTATTGATTGATTCGGTCCCATCACATTAATGTAAATACGCCCAACCTCAAACGGTATACAAACAAAACGTTAATTTACAAAACACATTTTCCTTGGAGAGTTTAACGTAATTTCTTTCTCACCAAGGCGTTTCCTGAAATAAATTACAAGTGTAAAATTCACAACAACAAAAGCGAAACAACAAAAGGCCCGCGGTTCGAAACATCCGGACGACCCTTCCAAACTTAGCAGCCTGATTACGGATTTCCGAGCAAGAAAAATAAAGAAAGAAATAATACCCACCCATATAAAAATCCTAGAATACACCAGCAGACCACTCTCATTTTATTAAGCCCGACAATATAAAATAAATGCTTTTATTAGAAACACACCGCGTTTCATCTTTGTAAGCTACTCTTGATTTATGTTTTCGATAGAACATTTCCTACTTAATAAAACGTTTACATGAAAATCAACGTAATCGAAAATTGATGGCTGCGGTGTGTAGTGCTTGAAGTACAGATGAAACCTAGGATCTCGCATCATGGTGCCACCTCTTGATGATCTGAGAGACGGAGCTGGTGGAGGAGGTGATGGTGTTGTTGCTGATCTCGATGGCGTATACGGACCTCTACCTTCTATTTGTATTTGAGGCTTAACTTTTTTCCACATAAAGGGCTCTTTGTGTATTTTTCCATGATGTGTCGTAATATGTCTCGTGTTCTCTTCCTTAGGTATAGGCGCAGTGAGCTCGTACATTTCTGGTAAAGATAAATACCAGTAGTCGGCGCCGTCCCCTATTATAGGAAATAGCCTTTTATTGGAAAACCTCGGCCGGTATTTTCTCACGAACTCGTCATATTTTCTCTTCAATCTCTTCATGTATTCAGTATAATGAATAGATTTGAGGAGTTTCTCAAACTCTGATAGTTCTGTCGTTACTGGTTCAGAGTATACACCTGCACATACGTATGTCCTTAGTAAGTGATGTAGTTTAAAAACTACAAAAGCAAGCCATTGCCGGGCTTCTTCCTCTAATATCCTTAAATCATCAGCTCGACTGCGTATTCCGAATTCAGCGGCCTCGGCTGCTCGCCTCTCACCTCTTATTGCAACAGTTGCCAACCACCTTCTATAAGACTTGTAACAGAACTTTATTTTCCGGGAATAGTGACCACGCCATAACGCCTAGAACAATATTCAATTATAAATCTTATTATTTAGCACAATGCAACCATTTCATATCCTCTTGCTAATTAAATAAGCAAGAGTACTGTTGGAGACTGATATTAGTCGGTGCTTTCAAATTAAATTTTGAGAGTCAAACTTTACCTGTATAATTCTTGCGGCGTGGTCATAATATCTGCAGTGCTTTTGTCTCACAGCCATTCTCAAAGCAATTCTATAGGCTTTTCGAGCGACATGAACTCTATAGGCACATTGAATTGTTACCGCATTCTTTGACAGCCAAGTAATATGCTTTCTAATTAAGTAACCTCGCGCCATTCTTTGTAACAGCACTACAGCTAAAAATCTCGTTCTGCGATGTGACTCCGCTAAATTTGCCCGTTCTTGCAGCTCAGCATAGAAATCATCCTGGGACGGTAACAAATCTTGAACTGTAGCCATTTTTACAACTTTCCAAAAACTGTTTCACGATAATCAAATAGATGACACATCAGACCACCGGCAAACAAATCAAAATTGTCAACGTTTGACATTTATGTAGCTTGATGTCAAAGTGCATGCCTCGTTCTACAAAACGATTTCATTTCAAAACCTTCTTCAAACGTGCATTCGCCTTTGCTCAATCATAATTATGCCAAAGGCCTCGAAACAAGCTTAGATTTTTTGGAAGGAAGTTCCTTATGGGGCGATGCGGAGGGGTACCCTAACCGGGAAAAAACGTCCGTAACGTAAGGTTTTTTTTAGTAATGCACACAGTGTACGACTTAACTTTGTAATAACGTACAAAAAATAACATATTTTTTATCATTCATTGACCACGATCTCAGAGCGTTCGTTTGCGCAATACACTAACTCTTATGCAAGCAACCGTGAATGAAATGTACCACAATATGACCACAATACGTTCGCACGTTACCGAATGACCGTGGGTTGTTGCGAAACCTCCAGTTTTATTTCCTTTAGGTATACCTCGAATAGAATTTAAAATTAATATTTTTATAATAAGGAACTTCGTTCCTATCCGGTGTCCTACGACACCACACATCTTTTTATTTGTATTCTTACATGAGTCAATGTCTGGTTGCCCATTTCATTGCGCTCGCTCCCGAGCTCCGATACGAATTGTATTCGGAGAGTCCTCTGCCACCCTCAAGCCTCGCTCAGGTGGCCTCGTGTGAGACATCATGAATAATTCAACAATCAAATTGCCAAGAACTGTATACCTGTTTATTTATTTTCGACGGAGAATTTAGTGGTAATTCCCGTATAAATAAATAAAAATGTCATGTTGTAACTGTAATAAATGATTGATGTTTATTTTACCGAGTACCGAGTTGCCCTGTCGTTGCAAAATATTTTCGCTTTTTTTTTTCCTTTACCAAAGTTTTCCTTTGAAAAAGTGAATCTTAATAAAATATAAATGTCGCGCTTCTTTAAGTCGTTAGCCGCTCTTTAAAATCAAGGTTCCTTGGGAAATGGTCGACTTTCATAATTAACAATGTGCCCGCAACGAGTCTCCTCCGCTCAGAAGAAAAGACGGCCATGAATTATTAAAGAATGGCACATCATACAAAATTTACAAGACCGTGTTGTAATGAAATAGGCACCGGGAAAACGCCTCGTGAAAACACATTGTGATCATTTTATATTATGACTCTTTTTTCATGACTTTTGTCATCCTCAATTACATTTACAGCAATACCCAAAAAATATGTTCAATATTTTTCGGGCTCATGAATGTATGTTTTTCTTTACTTAACCGTGAATTTGAGATGCTTGAATAGATTTGGATATATTATCGGTTCATTAAAATTCCTTAGAAGACGCTGAATTAGACTTTTTAATTTAAATATTTTGTCAGGGCTGTCGTGTTTCTTTTTATATTTAATACATAAATTGTTATAATTCTGTTTTAATAGTAAAGTATTATGTAGTGATAACATAATAATAACGCACTCTGGATGAAGACAGTGGTTTTAGAATATTCCTATCTAAAATCTAGATAGTACGGAGGAATCTGCTCCCATATGATCATGTCAAATTGTTCCTCATAGTTCTTTCCTTAGTAGTTGCCTGTTGTACATGAATACTGGTATAGTCGTATTTCTTGATACAAGTATACACATATTTTAAGCCGCGACGACTTCCAGGCGTAAAGTACATGTTTACTCTATTCAGGACCCTCAACATTTTACATGACAACTTGGTTTAACTCTATCGATCACTCCAATAATAAATACAACTTCAAACATGAACCTCAAGAATCGCAAAACTCTTGGAAGTTTGAAAAGTTGCCCTTAGATTAGCATCGCTATGACAAACGGATACTTATTTGCAATAAATGTAGAAATCTTTATTGTGAATGATTTGAAATGAACTAAATTCAAACCACATTATTCGAAGAATTCTCTACTTTGATCACAAGTTTTGGTGGCCAATATGTCAGACATCTTCTGCGTTGTCATCCGCATCGTGTTATCAATATGATGTCATTGACAAATAATATAAAAACGTGAGGGAGAATACTGAGCTTTGTGAAACGCCATTGCTAATGGTCATGGTACAGGACCAGGAGCTAAAAACGACCATGCTAGTGCACCGATCATCCCAACAACTATCATCATCATCATCATCATCATCATCTAAACACTCATTTGCTGAATCGAAGTAGGATTCCGTATCCCAGTAATTACGATAAAAATGCCCCATTTGACCTTGTCGAACGCAATATAAATACTCATAGCTTGCCCTTGCTCAGTTCTTCAGTCTTCTGATGAGTGGGATGTATAAGAAGACCGCTACCAGAGCGACCAAAACAGAAGCCGTGCTGATAGTAGCTGATGAGCTAGCAAACCTCGAACCATTTTAGGACCTGGATATTAACATCCCACTTCATTACTTTGGAAAACAAGGAAGATAAGGGATGGGTATTAAACTCGAGGGATTCAACTCGTCACGCTTATTACAAATTTTAGGATAGGAATACCAGGCGATCTTTGAGACAAAATGTTAAAATCTCAGCTGTATCGTTATCCCATAACAGAAAAAGAATGCGACGTCCCCTCGGAGACCATCTAGTAATATATTAGGTGGATATCGAAGCTCACAGACATCACAACGAAAATGTCGCCACTCACTTTGAGACTTAGGGTCGCAATTGCATCATATACTGTCCCACTCTTCAAACCGCAACGCAGCGTAGCTTCATAGCAAACAGGCAGGTTGGTTGAAGCGAAGATAACACACTCGATCTTCAAGTATATGACAAATTTAATAAATTCAATAGATTTGATTTATACAACACTACGTCAGGTTTTCAAAATGGAAGTCATTCGTAAACACGTTTTAGGTTAGATTACAATACTTTGTACCTGCCTACCGGATTTGAAGTTTTTTTCCCATATCTATTCGCTGGTAGCCTAAGAGTTCACGGGTTCGATCTGAGAGAGTTTACTAACACTAGCCCTAGCAAGAGCAGTGCTTCGCAGAATCGACCATCCACCACCGGATCGGAATCGCGACCCACTGAGAAGATCTGGCAAGAAACTTAGTAGACTAAATGTGGGATTTCAAAACCGGCATTGTCGCAACACTACACGACATCGATTGCCTTACCCATCAAGCCATAGACGCTTCAATGCATCAACAAATTCGACCCAAAATACAGAATTATAAAATGAATACCCACCATAAAAGAAATTGCTGATGCTATGTCGTAATATAAGTAATGGACGCACCGTCAGATCATTAAAACACAATTAGTACTTTAGTTACTATGTATATTGTAATTTTATGGAAATCGGACTTTATTGCCTTACATTAAAACACTATTAGGGTGTTCGATAAAAACAGATCGGTTACATTACAGGTATGGACACTAATGGATTGCGGTAGAAGGTTAAACAATTTTTACTTTTGAATAGGAATTTTGTGGCAATAGGTTTTTTTGGAAAAATACATAAGACAAGGGACTAGTAATTGTTGTTTCATAGCTGTATTTGGGTACACTGACAATTAAATTGCAGATCTACTAGTGTAAATCTGTGCCACACACCTTGAGACATAAGGTCGACATTTCAACTTTTTTTACATGACGTCTATCCCCCCTTAAGACGGGGCACGAGTGATACCTATCTGTGCGACCTCACAATGCGCCCCATCACCGGTAAAACTTGGTTAATCAGATCGCCATCAGTATTGTAGCACTTTCAACAATATTGTAGCTAAAACAGTATTTTGAAATAAGATACTTGAAAAAACATTAAACGTAAACTCTGAATGTAAAATTGAATTATTTCGCTAAGGTTTAAAATATTTCTTACTTCTATATGTTATATTATATGTATTTCAGTTTTTTTTTGTATTCTTATCTGAATTGTCGATTCATCTCTATTGTCCAATAAAAAATAATTCATATACCATATGGAACACATAAATGCCAAAAACTCAATGAAAACATTACATTACTGGTGGTAGGACCACTTGTGAGTCCGCGCGGATAGGTACCACCGCCCTGCCTATTTCTGCCGTGAAGCAGTAATACGTTTCGGTTTGAAGGATGGGGCAGCCGTTGTAACTATACTGAGACCTAAGAACTTCTATCTCAATGTGTGTGGCGCATTTACGTTGTAGATGTCTATGGGCTCCAGTAACCACTTAACACCAGGTGGGCTGTGAGCTCGTCCACACTTCGAAGCAATAAAAAAAAAAAAGCTGTTGTATTGCTAATTCCAACTTTTGCAAGTCGTAGACATAAATTAGACAATTTCAGCGGTTTAATCACGAGTTTATTATGAGATTAGACGAAACCGTAAAAGCGGTTTTAAATTGACTGTATTTGACAAAACGAATTCTTATAAGACTGTGTAAAGAGTATTATTTCAAACCTTTTAAAACATTTCGTACCTTGAAAGTCTAAATAAAGAATTGATATCTATATATATAAAAATGAATTGCTGTTAGTTAGTCTCGCTAAAACTCGAGAACGGCTGGACCGATTTGGCTAATTTTGGTCTTGAATTATTTGTGAAAGTCCAGAGAAGGCATAAAAGGTAAATAAAAATAACAATTTAGTTTTTTCTTTGATGTGTCCCCCGTCGTACGGATTCCTTTTGTTTGGTTTATTTTATACAAAAGTTTAGGTCTTTTATTTAACGATTGAGGCACTACGAAGTATGCCGGGTCAGCTAGTTTATTATAATTTTCAATTAAATATTGAAAACCACGCTTCGGAAGTCCCTATTAATTATTTTACTGCTTTCAGTCCGCGTACCGTAAAACAACCCTCTAATAAGACTAATATTCCCTTAGACGTAATTATAGCGTCTTCCAATCACACAATAACATAGGTAGAACCGTCGGCATGTATTAACCGGTCTAAATTAGTTCGCGAAATCATCGATTCCCTCTGATTAAATTCCCGCTAACGAACATTGATTACAAGGTATAATAAAAGTTTGTAATTTATTTTCACATACAAATTAACCGGTACCAAATTAGTATTAACTGAATTAACGTTGTGAAAACACGAAACTGATAATGATGTACTGGAATTATGCTCAAAGGACGTATTTCGAACGTGAAAGGTTTTTAAAACAAACAACCACGTTTTTTTTTTTTTTCAGAAAGAAAATTCTGGATTATATAATATAAAATAAGCAAAGAGCTGCTAATGTTTATCTGTCGTTTTGTTTAACGTTATAGAATTCATTACTTGTGTTTTTAATGTCACATTCATAAACTTCTGTTTCAGACATTAAAAATTAATTCAAATTTATTTGTACCTCTAAACGGTTTATTAATTTTTAACTTTAATATTTTTTAGGAGTGATGTACATTTTTTGTGTTTTAAATTTAAATACAATATCATACATTTTAACGAACATAATGAATTTGATTTGATCGGGAAAAAGTATCACCGATTAGAGCAAATACCTACTCTATTCCAAGGCTAAAATTACTTGAGCAGCTAAGCTAGAATGCTTAGCTTAATTACTGTAAGAGCGTTCTGAGAGCTGCATTGCAGTGTTTGAAGTAATTGACAGTAATATCCTTAAACTCCAAGTTATCTTAGTTATTATTACTACTATCCAGTTATAGACGTTCCCTAAGCATTTCAGTAAATTGAGATAGTTATAGGTTTCAAAAGAGAAAAGAAGAAAATCTCATTCTTTAGAATTACAAGTTTCGTTTGATCATTTGAATATTATTCAGTTAAGAATTTTATTTAACAAGAAAACGATATATTTGAATCTGATGCCATCATGTAAATAATTTAGATTTATTTCTCGGAATCTTTTATCTTTTTTTTTAAATACTTTTCAAAAGTAAGATTTATTTTTATATTTATACCTCCATTAATGATGTCGGCGGAATTTATTACATTAGGTTGACTGTTGCAAAAATAAAACTGCATGAAAATAAACGAAAAATTCGATCAATACTCACGAAGTTTGCTCATTTAGATCATAATAAAGTTCAACTAGATCTAACTTAAAAGTACTTCTTGATAATGTAAAAAATTATGATTTTATGAATTACAGTCGTTGGCTTGAAATACCCTGCTCATGTGCGTACTTAAATTAACCCAATACATCGGGATCTTTTGTGTCAATTCTTATACCTTAAGTATAGTACATTTAAAAAAATGAAAAGTGCACAAGAAATAACCTTTTAACAATTAGATTAGGAGCACTTTAGATGTTTAAATCAATTGATAAACACGAAAACCATAACAAGATTACGTCATCTTAGTTCACGTGAGCATCTAACAAGATATGCTCCGATAATCGGATCATAGGGAACATGTGGCAGAACCAACGGACGCTGTTAAATCAATGTCTAGTTATGCAGCGGTCAGTATTGGTTAGCCTCTTGCATAATCCCAACTGTACATAAATGATTTGATTCCACGCATGGTTACAACAATTGCTTAGAATCCTGGATTTATATTACATAAATAGAAAAAACCGTCATATAATATTATGAGTCCTTCTTCAATACTTTCTTGTGGATATTGAGTTACGTAAATTCTTATTAAACATGCATTAGTGACTTTAAATATTATATGTAATTTAGTAAAACGGGTTAAAAGCCTGTCGCTATTGAACAGTTTAACTTTGTGCTTCAAAATTTGTAATGAATATATGACGTATTATAAGTATATAATACGGAACAGAAACAAAAGAATTAGGCTAAGATACTATTTCCTAAATTAGAAAAAAGTGTATCAGTCCAGTAAATCACAATATTTTAAAAAGTTTTATAAAGTAAATTAATGGCCTAAGTAGCACTAACTTTGATGCATCAGTTACTACTAGTTGGTTAGTGCATTGTAATACACGTCACTTCGAATCCTCCCGATCTGCTATTGGCATTCCAAACATAGGTCACCGTTCTCGTCGAATTTGACACAGCCCACTGAGTTTCACGCCGGATCTTCTCAGTGGGTCGCGATTCCAATCCGGTGGTAGATTCAGGGAAGCATTGCTCTTGCTAAGGCTGTTAGTAAATTAGACAGACTGAGCCCCGTGAGCTCAGTAAAACTAATATAACTCCTCGAGGTTACTAGCATAGGTAGGTAAAAAAAGTGAATTTTAAAGTAACCTGTGTGATTCTGGATTAGAATACCACCATCCCGTTCCTCGCCGGGGATGTCGTCAATGGCGACTAAGTGAGTCACCGAAGTATGGGCAATAAAACTACTGCGTTCGTAAGCCGGTATTTAGTGGAGGTAAGGCATATTTTGTAAGCCTACCCGGATACAATGGAGACCTCGTCTTCAGATCTCAAGGTCGGTTACGGCAGGCAACTGAACCACCTTATCTTAGATCAGGTGGATAGTAAGCTCATTCCAACTACACTACTCGTAATAAAAAAAATTAGTAGAAAATTTGATTTACGCTTCTATGATTGAATCTGAGTTATCCTTTAGATATTTTATAGAAATAATTTGAAATGCAATTAGTAGATCTTCTCATTTTTTTATGTCTAAGTGCGCCATTAAATGAAATGCCAAAAATCACAATCCAAAGATTGAATAGAATACAAAAATACAAAAATCCATAATATACTAAAAAGGCAAGCTTCAGTTAAAAACGTAAACGAACCCTTTGAAAGAAGGGGCTTATCGGTTTCTCGAACAATTCAAGACAAAGATGTGAAAAAAACTAAGCATTGAAATAAATTGATTGGTCCTCACTCAACCATCAACTCATAAGGTATGCGTAAGCTCACTCATGTGATATAAAGAAATAGAACTATACCTCAAAAAGCACATATCGTTAACAAAGATACTGAGGCCGGCTGAGAATTGTACCTTGTGGTCAAGTGCTATTAGACCAAGGAAGCGATAATATCTATGTTTTGGTTACGCTGTGGTAAAGACACTTTACTGGTGGTAGAACCTCTTGTGAGTCCGCACGGGTAGGTACCACCACCCTGCTTATTTCTGCCGTGAAGCAGTAATGCGTTTCGGTTTGAAGGGTGGGGCAGCCGTCGTAACTATACTGAGACCTTAGAACTTATATCTCAAGGTGGGTGGCGCATTTACGTCGTAGATGTCCCCTAAAATTGAATAATGGAATGAATCCAAGTATGACAGATATTGCATCGTAAGTAGTTGATATTATCACTAAAAATAAACTATGCCTATGTTTACTCGGCGTAACGGCACAATATCACTGTCAATTAATTAGGCGGAATATTTGAGAGTATATGGAATATTAGATTGTTTTTTTTTTGTTGCTCCTTTTCTTATTTATAGTAAATATAATAAACTGAATTCGTTACTTATAAAATATAAAACATTGTTCCAACATATCGAAAAAGTGCGAATTCTATATTGATAACAATAAAATCAAATGTAATGATCAAACACAATCTTCGGAATCTCATTTATTGGAGCCAATGAAACAACAGGAAAATATTTCTGAATCATAGTTACGTAACGATCCATTTATGGCCGGTCGAGGAACTAACGGGAATTCGTGAAAAAAATTTCGGGTCGCTATGAAATTACTAAATTATTATTATCTGGGGGAAGTAATAAATTCCGCACGTTCTCGTAACAGTAACTCACATTGTGGAAGATGAGGGTTGAATGGCGAAGTTCTACATTCTTTCGGCTCTTTTGACCGGGTCACCCCTGAACTTCGCGGACGTGAGCCATATTGCACAATGTCTCCATGAAAAAAGACCTTAAACTTTCCTCGCTCCGGAAAACTTAATATAGGTGTTCGCCGAGAATATTCACCGTTTTATATTTTATCATGATTAAAAGTGTGAAAAGCGCTATATTTTATTCCGACTCTTGGTGCTGACTTTATTGAAATTAAATTGAAAAGTTGGAGACGCCGTGCATTATGTGTTAAGAAACAAAGGCTTTTCCGATATCTTTCTTTTTCAATTTTTACGTTAATTTTTTTCCTGTCGATAGAATTCTTCCAAGAAATTAAAATTATAACTGAAAATATAAAACACACCATCTCATCAAATTATTGAAGTTTTTGTGTGGAATTTTAGTAGAATTTAAAATAAGTAAAACACAAACAAAGCAGGTGATATTTACAATAAATTATTTAATTAAGAAATGATCAATAAATTGTAAAATCAACCTGTTTCATAGTATATACGCAAAATCGACAGTCTTTTTTTTTTATTGCTCTGATGGGTGGACGAGCTCACAGCCCACCTGGTGTTAAGTGATTACTGGAGCCCATAGACATCTATAACGTAAATGCGCCACCCACCTTGAGATATAAGTTCTAAGGTCTCAAGTACAGTTACAACGGCTGCCCCACCCTTCAAACCGAAACCCATTACTGCATCACGGCAGAAATACCTCCTACCCGTGCGGACTCACAAGAAGTCCTACCACCAGTAAATGTCTGAATTTCGAGTGATATTGTTTATTTAAAAAAACGCTATTCAACACCATGGGCAATTAACGAAAAAAAAAAATTCATGCTCAAACACTTATCTCTACATAAAGTGCAATATGGTGTACTATACCGTCAGCATTTAAGACCGCGATACAAAATAGATCACCGTGTATATGCTTCGTACATGCTCTTCAGTTAATCATATTGCTCTCCAAGTTCTCATAAGCAAGACACCAGTCAACTACGCATCTTTTCATGCTACAATTTATATCTATTAATATGGCAATTACTTCAAGCCGACGGAATTCGCAACTACGCAACCCTTTTGTAAGCTCGTAAAGGCGCGATAGCATCATAGTATTATTTATTCACACGGCAACAGCATCTTGTTACATCTCAAAATGTTTTTGAGCCCTTTATAGATACAGACATATCTTCAATATTTATGTTTTAAAACACACATACCATTTTCTATTGTTGGATAAATGTCAAACAATTAAAAAGTTTCTGAAACATAGCAAATTGTTTCTTTTTTTTAAATGAAAACGTCTTTATAATTGTTTCTGGTGTTGCAGCTACATATCAATTAGCTTCATCCAAATTTTAATTACACTACTGGACAGCTAAAAGATCAAAAAATTACGGTACGCTACACGAGGACAATGATAAATCGCGTGTACTGGTGGAGGAAGCGACGCCATTTTGAGGTCATTTTTCGGCGTTTCGAGATTCCCATATAATACAACTCTTGAATAGAAGAACGTTCGCCTAAGTTTCAATCACCAGCCCTAATCAAAATCTATCGACTGTAGACATAAAAAAATGTGTAAAATAGTTACAGTGAATTTATATGGTATTAAATGGAAGAAGGCCCAGTGGCAGAAATCCAATGCGCTGGTCGGACCAAATACCCTCCACTCTCAATTCCTCAGTCCACGTTGCTATCCACATAGCCAAAGACAGGCAGGAATGGCGCAAGATAATGCAGAAGAAAGTTATTAGAGGAGGCCACGACCCTCTGATTATCTGATTATCGATGCAAGGATTATCGACGCAAGGGGGAGGAAATGAAAAATACATATATATCGGCGCAAACTACTATTTACTTAATGTTCAAATTGTTGGTTTACTATTGTGTATAAGTCCAACGCTTGTAAACAATTGTCTAAGACGTTATTCAAGAGAATTCATTAACAAAACTTTACGGTAGGCAGCAGCTTGGCTCTGCCCCGGGCATTCTTAAATCCATGGGCGAATGTAAGCACTCACCATCAGATGGGAATACTCGTCTGCCTACAAGGGCCATAAAAAAAACTACCTCCGTTTTTTCAATTAGAAATACAAGTGCATATTTTTGCACAAGACATTCCGGCTTGAGCAGCCGGCTTGAGCAGCCGGCTTGAGCAGCCGTCTTCATTTTTAAAATCAATATGACGCCCGTGGTGGAATCAGTGCAGGCACGTAAAAGATGAATGCTGCCGACCTGATTAACCACGGTGCCAGTAAAACATTTGGTAATTAAAAAAAAAAACATTATTGAAAAAATTATTCTATGCCAAAATTACACGGTGGCATAATTAATAAAAAAGTTAAAATATAGTAATCACCCTTTGGTCTACGTTACATCTGAAGTCTATTTAGCAGCTATCAAAAAGCTTAAGATATGACGAGAGATCATTCGCATAAAGAAGGAGTCTATTTATGCAAATCTAATGTAATGTTACCCACTGGGGCTCGAGATAAATAAAACTTTTACGGAAGTACAAATTAAAACTCTATTTAACACTTAAGGAACACTTTACAACTCTCAATTCTCTTCTTCCGCTTCGCTTCAGGTGATTCGTTCGCTGTTTCGAGTAGAACTATTTACTGGCTGCCTTCACATCATTTCTGCAACGCTTGTATAGTCGACACAACAAGTCTACAATTACTGAGAATATTCCCGGTAGGACTAGTCGTTTCGAAATGTGTTTCCACTATTTGATGGTAGATGGCGTTATACTTCTCGAGCGGTCTCGATATTACTAGTTCTTTTGATATTCGTTTCTGCTATTTAATGACAGATGGCGTTACTCTAACCGAGGTAACTGTAATAAAAGTGGCGTTCATATTCCGGCAACTTCATATTCCAAAGTTGCATTATGACCTCATTTAGACCAACCCGAGTAAAAACAGAATTTAGCCGAATCACCGCCGAAGCACCGCCGCACGGCATTTTAATCGCCGAAGCGCCGCCGCACTATGACTGTGACGATTTGAATTTTTTTATGGTCGCCGAAGCACCGCCGCACTATAGCCGCGACTGCTTACGTAAAAGTGGGTTCGCTGCTCTACCGCCGAAACACCGCTGCACGGCATTTTAATCGCCGAAGCACCGCCGCACCATAGCCGCGACTGTTTAATAAGAGTGGGTTCGCTGCACTACCGCCGCACCACCGCTGCACTACAGCAGTGACATATCATTCTCATATATGTGTATGTGAATGTAAACGTTTTTTACGTACAGTGTTTAAACGGCCGTCTGGTGTAGTGGTAAGTGACATGGTCACTACACAAGGGGGTCGCGGGTTCGAATCCTGCCAAGGGCAGATATTTGTATGATAAATATAAATGTCTTTCCAGGGTTGGGTGTATATTAAATATATGTATGTGTTTAATAAAAATATTATATTTATTTCCGTTATCTGGTACTTGTAACACAAGTTCTTTACGAACTTAGCACGGGACCAGTTAACGTGGCGTGATTGTTAGTAAATATTTATATTTATATTAAATGTATAAACGTAAAAATTCGAAACGTTCGGCTATGCTTCGGCTATGGTGCGGCGGTGCTGGGAGATTTCTTTCGAAGCATGCGGCGGAATTTTCCGACAAATGGCGGTGGTGCGGCGGTGGTTCAGCGTTGTGGTGCGGACACCGTGCAGCGGTGGTTCGGCGATAGACTTGAAATTATTATTTTTATCAAAAAATTATAATTTCATTTTTACTCGGGAAATCACTGAAATTTACGCTTATACACTTAATGACTAACCTGGTTTGTTGGGATCCTCCATATCATTTCTTTGTAGATTCTTTTGTATGATTTAAATTAAAATAAGATGATCTCAATATAAGTAGGTACTTATTATAAATTTATTTTCAACATAGATGACTAATACGATATTCGAATTCTATTATAATTCTGAATGAAGCAATGAAATTATTTAATATATTTATTACCGGTTCCTGTATATTGCTGAAATCTAGTTGCTAGTTAAAATCTAGCGCTAGAAGAAAATACACACATGGATTAAGTTCGCTCATTCACTCATCAAGTGACATCAACAAAGTAATATGTATTCACTTTTGCATACAATTCTTGTAAATTTAATAAAAAACCTTCAAATGTTTTCAAAGACTATTTTGAAGAAACCTTTTCTCTTCAAAATCCAAATGACGGGTTTACTGTTTTATATAAACAAACATTTAAAAGGTATTCGAGGTAGCCTAGATAGTCAGTAAAATTGAATTTGCCGTGAATAAAGTTTATGAGGTGCGGCTATATGTCGACTCATAAAAATGCCGTAATTTAGTATGCAACAGATATGAAAGAGGTTTTATGGTGCGGTTAATAGTGAGGGATCTTTTCGTTTCGGATGTAATGTTATGCAAACGGACCTCCTCGTTCTTCTGCGTAGTAAATTAACTCACGCCCTGCGTAAATATTGTTAAGAGAACGAAATACAGCACCATCGCACCGCCTACCACCGGAGTAGGCTCATCCATGTTACCTGGGGTCACTGCTTTTATCTACAGTGCGTTTCCAGAGATCTTGTTTGCCACGTACCATACGGCTTTGGAATGATCTCCCCTCCACGGTGTTTACCGAGCGCTATGACATCTCCTTCCTCAAACGAGGCTTGTGGAGAGTACTTAATGGTAGGCAGCGGCTTGGCTCTGCCCCTGGCATTGCTGAAGTCCATGGGTGACGGTAACCACTCACCACCATATGAGCCGTAGATTCGTCTGTCTACAAGGGCAATAAAAAAACCTACCGGAAAGTATCAATTAAGATAAATGTATAACGCTGTATTAGTTTAAAGGTTCTAATACTTGGTGGTGATTCTTTTTTTTATTTTTTATTGCTTAGTTGTGTGGACGAGCTCACAGCCCACCTGGTGTTAAGTGGTTACTGGAGCCCATAGACATCTACAACGTAAATGCGCCACACACCTTGAGATATAGTTCTAAGGTCTCAATATAGTTACAACGGCTGCCCCACCCTTCAAACCGAAACGCATTACTGCTTCACGGCAGAAATAGGCGGGATAGGCGGGATAGGATTCATACTAATTCGCAATAAATTCAGATATTCTGCTATATATTAATAAACTAACTTGCATTATAGTTAAAGAATTTAAACAATAACCACTATGTTAATGACGACTAAAAGATTTTTTTAATACACTTAATATCCGACCAATATAATTGCAAAAGTTATTTTTTCAAACAGGGTAAACAGTTTCCGAATTTCATGATAAACCATAATCTAATTTCAACTTATCCAATTTTTTTTCACGTAAAATAAATCTGAATTCTTAAAGTTTAATAGGCGATAATAAAATTCCATGAGTTGACACCGGCTGACAAAATAACTGGGTTAGAGAAAAATGAAAACTTTCCCAATATGATCCTGGTCGAAGTTCTGCTCAGAGTTGAGTAATAACAGTTCTCGTATAATATATTTGTGAATTTGCAAGAGAAACTCACCTACATCTACATTTTGAGTTAAAGTTAGATTGGATTGAGTTTATATGCATACGTCACTCAATTTCAGTAATATCTTAATGGCTGATTAATGTTGGGGACAGTAACATACATAACATTTATATGAACTTCATCTTGAAGCCGTATTATGCTTTTTTTAGATTTCCAACCGGTTTTCACGTTTGTGACATTAGCGCAAGTAACTTCTCAATATCAGATAGATAATATCCCCGATCTCAAACTACACCATCTTGATTGATCCTTGTTACAGCTTCTTTTTTTTTTATTGCTTAGATGGGTGGACGAACTCACAGCCCACCTGGTGTTAAGTGGTTACTGGAGCCCATGGACATCTACAACGTAAATGCGCCACCCACCTTGAGATATAAGTTCTAAGATCTCAGTATAGTTACAACGGCTGCCCCACCCTTCAAACCGAAACGCATTACTGCTTCACGGCAGAAATAGGCAGGGCGGTGGTACCTACCCGCGCGGACTCACAAGACGTCCTACCACCAGCTTTTGCGAGCAATACCTTGTGAAACAATACGATTCTCGATTTTAAAAAGCAAAACATTTTAGTGTGTTTTAATTTCTTTCACACAACAGAACGCAACACGCCAAACGCTTCGCACGTCTACCAATAAACGAAAAGCTTATTTCACTCACGCCTGGCTCTGAAGCATCCTTCGATTGGAAACTGAAAAGTATTTCCAATATTTTCTCGATGAAGAATTTTCGTTTCCATTCAGAAGTATGTGCGAACCGTGCGCGAGCTACAAACGAGAGGAAATGAATTTTATTTAGCTTCAGTACCGGCACTTCGGCCTCAACACATGATGTTTTAATTTACCAGCAACGATTCTCGGAATTTCCGATATCTGAAATCGAAGTTCTTTACGACTCGTTAAATGAGAAAATTATTACGAATTCAATTCATATTATTATTGTCTGTTATCTCATGTAAAATGTAATCTGAATTTTTACATAATGGTTTTATTTTTTCCCATATTTCAGTAGACACAAGTGTTGTGTACAGTAAGCGTGAGTTTCCACTTTCCCTTTTCTCGGCGACAACAAAAACAACTGAACAGTTCCTAATATTTGATCCTTTAATTTTTGTTATTGGTGTATCCTTCAAATCAATCCATTAAACGAATATCTGATCAATTCGACTCACCTAATTCCATTACAATAAAATTAAAAGCATTAGAACTAAATAATCAGCTCAGACTTTAATCAAATTACAAATCAAGTGCTTTTGGTAGCATAGTGTTTACTCAGCCAAGTACCGCATGAATGGGTTACCTTTTTGATGCAAATTTAATGAGGCGAGCTAGGGTAAGGCCTTTTAAAACGACTGACCATTACGAGACAAGAGCCCCGACTGAATGCAATGTCCACAACGCGCAACTGGAACTCTTTTATCGTTGATCTCGAAACGATATCTTTGCATGTTTAGGAAATGCTCAAGCTGGTTGAAAAACGTGTGGGATTGGGTTTTATCGAGAATGCAAACAGTCCTGTACAAATATGGGTGTCAACAAAAGAGTTAGTAATGGAATCAAATGCTACGCTTCTCCTATATAATTACCGTATGTCGTATTTCTGTCGCCAATCAGTGATGCTTACTAATTTAAGGGAAGAAACAGTCGTAGCATAATATTATTATGTATTCAAATAAATTAAAAAATTATAATTTGCGTAATTACTGGTAGGACCTCTTGTGAGTCAGCGCGAGTAGGTACCACCACCCTGCCTATTTCTGCCGTGAAGCAGTTATGCGTTTCGGTTTGAAGGGTGGGGCAGCCGTTGTAACTATACTTGAGACCTTAGAACTTATATCTCAAGGTGGGTGGCGCATTTACGTTGTAGATGTCTATGGGCTCCAGTAACCACTTAACACGAGGCGAGCTGTGAGCTCGTCCATCCATCTAAGCAATAAAAAATAATAATAAAATAATACATTTTTTATTCAATACACTATCTATTACGAATCATCATAATCTTATGACCGATTCCGAATCCGGAAGAAAATTAGGCTTTGCCCTTTTCTAAACAGCATACGTAATGTATGCACAACATGATGCACTACAATAAATTTACAGTCATCATCATCATCATCATCTCAGCCTGTCTACTGTCCACTGCTGAACATAGGCCTCTCCAACTGATGTCCAGTGCGGCCGGTCCGTTGCCACCTGCATCCAACTTTACAGTACTTATCAGAATTTAGACAAACATGAATATAATTAAATTAAATGTATATTGTTGAGCAGCTATGAAAGATCTGTACAGGGCTATTTTGTGTCGAGTACAATTTCGTACAAGTAGCGCTTTCATATAATAATTCTTTCAATGTAGCAGTGTCTATGTGGTCCTATAATCAAATACCAGGCGAGTCTGGACTTTGTCTGCCAATAAAAGTATGAATGAAATTCGATGTCAAATACTTCCAAATAAAAGTTCTTTCTATTAAATTTCGTTTGAACAATATGATGTCGACTAGACGACTTGCCAATCCCTAAACCTAGTTGACCTTTTGACTAAACAGTCTTGCAGTCTTGAGTCTAGTATCAGTCGTGACTTTCAACTTTAAACTGTCCACATTTAGATTAATTTTGCACTTTAGTGCATCTCGACCAACTATACTTTACATATTGCTTAGCCAAAATCAATATTAAGACCTATTATATTGTTCTATAGGACATGCAGAGAGAAGTGCACGGGTACCTAGTAATTAGTCAAGACTCATTTACAGAACCCTATTTAAAAGGGCTTGCGGTGAAAACGTGAAGGGGAAAGCATCCCGGCCAGACGTGTAGTCTTTTTTGCTAGAGCCATTTGGAATTATAAGAGTAAATCGATGAATTAAAACCGTACACCAAGAAGAATGAAACGTAAAATAATCTACTGTGATGAAAAAGAAAAGATGCTTAAATTATTGAAATAGATTACACTGAAGTCGGACTTAATTTTTATACACGTGCTATGAATACTTACGTGCATAGTCCTTTCAAGAATAATTGGTCATAAAAACAAAAAATACTTATACAGGTACATTTTCATTTTTATATACGGAGGCTTAATTAGGAAGATTTTCAAACTAACAATTGTTATATTTCGCACTGGTTTCAAATTAATGGACAATCAACGTAAAATTTGTAATCACGCAAACATATTAATTATATGAGTTCAGTGACAAATAATTTTATTCTTTGTTACCACTTCTTTCAATCGACAACAAACCAAAGAGATGTACAATGTAATGAAGAAAATGTGAGTCAGTATGTCAACTATGAAATAAAATAAAAACAGAGCGTCGCAAACGAATCCACAGACTTATTCATAACTGGTTATTTAAAACATTTGGAGCGGCCCTAACAAGGTGCTTAACTATTCACAGATGAATGTTAAAGCCTTTTCAGACTTTAACTTGTTCGTTAAAAACACGCAAACGTTCCTCTAACCATGCACAGAAAGAAAATGAGAGCCATTTTGTACGATCAAAAGAGACGTCTGGCTTATAAGGCTGTTACTAAATACTTAGTATTGCTAATATTTCATAAACGGAATGGCTAATTGGCATTTCAATACTTTGAACATCTCTTTCGTACTACTGCATTCAAAATTGTTCAGAAAGAAATTTTTAGAACGAACGCGCAGTCGGCTTTTTATTGGTTGTGCAATGAGCAGTGGTATTTTTATGCAGTATATTTTTATTTTTATTTTTTATTGCTCAGATAGGTGGACGATCTCACAGCCCAACTGGTGTTAAGTGGTTACTGGAGCCCATAGACATCTACAACGTAAATGCGTCACCCACCTTGAGATACAAGTTCTAAGGTCTCAAGTATAGTTAAAACGGCTGCCCCGCACTTCAAACCGAAACGCATTCTTTCTTAACGACAGAAATAGGTGGGGTGGTGGTACCCACCCAGTAATTATGCAAATTATAATTTTGCATGTTCAAGATTTTTCCTAGCAAAATCGGCACAAAACCTTTTCGAAGTGCGTGTAGCATGTGATCTGGAGAAGCAAAACGAAGACGCTAGCTGCCGTCGTGGTTCCACCGAACCGTAACACTCACATCGTACACGTACAGCTTTTGTGAAATAACCCTGCGTCGTTCTCTAACAGCAAAATTAGCATGAACGAGAACCGAGGCCCGCTATGCTTAGAAATGAGTGTTGTCTCAATTTCACGCCTACGACGTCTTGCGTATTTCAGCTCACTAATAGTTTAACACTCTCTAAGTTGTGTTCACTTTGAACGAAGAAGTACTTTTTTTTATTGCTTTGATGGGTGGACGAGCTCACAGCCCACCTGGTGTTAAGTAGTTACTGGAGCCCATAGACATCTACAACGTAATTGCGCCACCCACCATGAGACAAAAGTTCTAAGACATAAAATAAATATAATAAAATAATAAAAATAATATTCTAAGGTCTCAGTATAGTTACAACGGCTGCCCCGCCCTTCAAACCGAAACGCATTACTACTTCACGGCAGAAATAGGCGGGGTGGTGGTACCTTTCCGTGCGGACTCACAAGAGGTCCTGCCACCAGTAAAACTACTGTTAAGAACAAATTGTAACAACGCGATTAACGAATTAAAATAAAATATCGACATAACCCATAATTCGACCAAAAATGAATTTTAAAGTAACAATATTTTGATAAAGCCAACCCATGTTCTCCAATCGTTCAAACCGAGAGAAACATATAGCACTTGTAAAAATGACGAGATTGAAAAACAAGTACAAAAAGACAAGCGCGCTGTCCTTCACTATGGAACCATGGTTATACATATTCATTGTGTTCACTGCATGCTTCCAGACGGCGGGTCGCTGTAAAACAACAGGAGAGAATTCTCTTTTAATTACGAGTCCGCCTCGGACGGTACGATGCTTAGAATCTTTTTTATAAACGGTGCCCTCACTCGAAATATCCAATTGTGTAACTTAGTAACGTGAATTTAAAGCTCAAATTGTCAGGACTTGTTCGTGTTTATTTTATTTGAATTGCCCGTATAGTGAAATTGTTTAACTTACCAATGGATACGTTAATAAGCAGAGAAAAGCTATGTATGTACCTGAAAAAGACAAAAAATATTTAAAACTTTTAAGTAGAAGTATTAATAATACAAACATAACATAAGTTAGTTTCATGTGGAAATTCTATTAAATCTTACTAATTCCTGTAGAATAATTTCTGAGCTGAAAGAACAAATATGTAACAGATAATATTAACAAGGTAATTTTTGTCATTAGCTTGTGTCATTAGTCAGTAGCTAGTGACTGAACGACTCATCTATATTAAATACTTTTAAGAGTCCATAGACATCACGTTGAGGTGATGCTTTGACACGAGGTCTATGTTTAAGTTGTATTCTTTGACTTTCAATTATACATGTTACAATAAGGACGGAAGAAATACACAGAATATTACATTACAATTATGTATGTACATTATGTTACAATTTCATTTACAATACTGACGCTCGGTAATAAATCAGTAAAATGAAATACACGTGTAAGGCTAGTCGAGTAATACCCCTCGAGAGACACTTAGATAGAGTTAGCAATTCAAGCGGAAATAATTAAATTCATCTTCAGTCTTGAGATCCAATTGCGGTGCACCTACTGACCAGAATTTCCGTTCAACTAACTTTATTATGGCTACGTCAATGCTACAAACAAGTTTACTAAATTTAGTGTTATCATTATTCAATGTAGCCAAGCAAACAGAGCAAAAATTAATTCGACTCACGAGGCCCAATTCAAATTTTTCTTTCTCAAATATAACAATTTTTTTTATTGCTTAGACGGGTGGACGAGCTCACAGTCTACCTGGCGTTAAGTGGTTACTGGAGCCTATAGACACCTACAACGTAAATGCGCCACCCACCTTGAGATATAAGTTCTAAGGTCTCAAGTATAGTTACAACAGCTGCCGCACCCTTCAAACCGAAACGCATTACTGCTTCACGGCAGAAATAGGCAGGGTGGTAGTACCCACCCGCGCGGACTCACAAGAGGTCCTACCACCAATAAAAACCAGTTTGTTGGATGTCTAAAATTTATATGAGGTATTTCTATATTTTATTTAAAATTCATTTAACTCTTTATTACACTACCTGATACCTGATATCACCGACCTTAAGAATTCATGAGAATCAATATTTAATTATACTGTGGTAGCAGTAAAAGGCAGGATAGTCATACCTAGGTACTAGCTAGTATTACTAGGTAGTTCGGATTCACAGTACGACTTATCACTGGTAAAACAGCTGTCAATGATTTGGAAATATTTATAAATGATACCTACACGACCAACTTAAAACAATGAAGTTGTTAGCTACATTTCGTATTCAATAACGTGATAAAAAATCATCGAAAACAAGCAATTCCATAATTAGTACCTTTGGTAGTGCTTTCTGTAAAAGCAATGGTAGACGACTAGTCAAAGAATATTCCCGTATTTCGTACGTTTGGTAAACCGAAAATCAAATAAGCTAATTCGAACCAAATCTTTAACTTATGTCTGATAATGACTAAGACGGATCGGAAGATAGCAATAGTCTTTTCTTGACAAATTTACAACAACATTATATCTTTATCTTAAGCAACTCTGTAGAAATCTACTACATTAATTGAGCACATTCTGAGTAAAAGAAAAACTTCCTGATTAGAAACAAAACTTTTAGAGACGGATCGTGATCCAAACTTTTTAATTATGATAAGTGTATTATCCATTTAATTCGGTTTCCCAAAAGTGACTCACACCTAAGTTCTATTTGGAGAGAAAATAATTTCTCAGCGAAAAGGAGTTGTGAAAACCTTTTAAAACTAATAAACGTATACTGGAATAGTACCTAAAGTATAATTATAATTATTGAACTTTTTTGTAACAATAACCTTTCAATTAATTATACTATTATATGAACAGGAAAATTCTACAACTAATGAAATAAATATTCAATTAAGAATTTTTTTAAAGTACGGAACACAGATATTTCTTTTGGTATTGGGAAATATAGGCAATATGTTATTCGTTCAGTGCCCACCAGGGGCTAAATGATAACATAATGGCTAAGGCAATTAAGTAATAAGATTGAAGGCTCTGGTACAGCATCTCTCGTAGCCTTCAATTTGAAGCCCATAATTTATACGCTTCAGGAAATATACAACGCTACTACCCGGACTTAAATAGTGGGGGCTAGATCAGTGAAATCATTACTAAAAGAGACAATGGTCGCTTGCTTTCTTTGATTAAAAATAGACCCGAAAGTTATCATTAACTTTCTTAGTCTATGAAAGTTACGATATTAAATAAATGATAATATAAATGTGAATTATATTATGAACATAACTTATCTTTATATATTATTTACGAAAGTATAAATTTGGACTTATTAGAGCCAGTTCCAACAAAACTTTAAAAATCAAGCCAAATTTTTATTTTATTTTTACCGAAGTCAATAAAATGTTTGACTATTAAATTGCCAGTCTGATCGTTATTGCTAGTGTGATGCCAAGTCGACTTGTTGAGTACAGTATCATGTGCACAATGGATTTACCTCTGAGAAACGTTTTTTTTTATAAGCCTTGATAGTTGGACGAGCTCACGGCCCACCTAGTGTTAAGTGGTAACCGCAGCCCATAGACATCAACAACGCAAATGACCCACCTCGAGACATGAGTTGTAAGGTCCCAGATTTTTTTTACATTAAAACAGCTGCTCTCCTGCCTTCAAACCGAAACGCATTACTACTAATAAAATAAGAATGTCATCATGGATCCTTGATACGGGTACCAATTTTCAAGTTAATCGGATTTCACGAAGCTCGTGTAAATTACTTTTTAAAATTCCGAAACACAAATACCTACACAGATAATGAGATAACAGTAAAGCTAACACAGTCATGTTTTAAAAATTGGTTTTCTAACATAATAGCAAATATAAATTGATATTGCCAATAGTACTTTTAAATTTATTTTGGTACTCATATACGTTCATTTTCCATTCATTTTGCCACCTCTACGAAGTTCTGTGAAAAACAAGAAGATGCGTAACTAAGTACTAAGTAATGTTTCTGGAACGCGAACATCGGGACGTTTTGCAGTGTAGCGGTTGGAGCTTGACCAGCGCTCCACACAAAAGAGCTATTTAATTCACATCGAAGGCACAAAACACGCATTTGATTTTAAGCGGCATCTGCGCTGTATTTCCTGGTAATATTGGCTCGAAGCGGACGGGAACGCTGCTCGCGATCTCGTTTCAGATAGCTCCATCAATCTTCTGCAACAGTATATCGGCTTCCCATTTTAAAAACGTAACGCGAACAACTCCGTAAAGTCCTTGTCGTTTGTGGAATACGTTTACGTTTCGCCCCCGGGTTAGAATAAAACGTCGAACACAGATTTTGCGATTAGGAGGAGCTACGTTCGATTTATTAAAAATTATACGAATAATTTTAAAAGGCTTTTTTATGTTGTACAATTTATTTTAGAGGCGAGATGAGACAATCGATTTCACAGTCCGTCTGATGCAAAGAAACTTCCGGAGCGTATAAACAGAGGATCGTAAACACCCTTGACCACCTATGAACCTAAAACACCGATCTTATTGAACTGAAATAAAAACCACGGTCTCTGCTTGAACTAAAACGCATGATTGCTTAGCTGCAGAATAGGCAGGGTTGTTTTAACATGGAGCTCTATCACCACTACTCAAAGAATGCATATCCTATATGCTTGATTAAAAGTAAGCTCATCGTATTTTTCATTATTCACGATTAACCTATCCATAACTTCCAACAGCAATAGATCGTTATTGCACTACATGGCACGCACAGGCAGTTCCTCGGTGTTAATTGGTAATTTACCTCAAAACATATGAGCGAAGTATCTATTGTATTAACTAACAGGTGCACCCTTCTAACTGTAAGACATTACTGCTGCTAGGAAAATTAAACAGTTCATGGAAATAGACTAATATAGACGAATGTTGGAGAAGTACAGATTGTGGCACGTGATGATAGGGGTCGTTCTATACATTATTGCCCAGTTCATTAAAACCACACCCAATTCACATTAGATTCCAGCGAGCTATGAACAGGAACCGAAAGCTTTAGCCGTAGAGTGTAATTTGCCTTTTGTTTAAAAGCTTCAGAACAGCGATTCTCAAACAATCCCATTAACAATTGCGACAGGAAACTTTATCAAGGACGCATTCGAGTAGAATTCGTCCGGTGAGTTTTGAAAGCTGATCCACTTGTCATATAAAACACAAGTACTTCAAATGTTTCTATAAACGAACTAGCTGTTCCCGTCCGCTTCGATGGGCATTTTTTATTTTTTTATTGCTTAGATGGATGGACGAGCTCACAGCCCACCTGGTGTTAAGTAGTTACTGGAGCCCATAGACATCTACAACGTAAATGCGCCACCCACCTCGAGATATAAGTTCTAAGGTCTCAGTATAGTTACAACGGCTACCCCACCCTTCGAACCGAAACGCATTACTGCTTCACGGCGGAAATAGGCGGGATGGTGATACCTACCCGTGCGAACTCACAAGAGGTCCTACCACCAGTGAAAATTCTTATTATTTCTCACCCCCACAAAGATTCTTATCATTAACGCCCCCGCAACTGGTGTAGGGAGTCCAACACTCATATAAATATTACCCTATCCATTAAGTCCATGTATTTTCTACATGAATACCAAGTTTCAAATCAATCGGATGCATTGTTCAGTAGTTATAACGGAACATCCGTATAAAACACTGTCGATTTATATATTAGTATAGATAACTCAGGCCGGTCCCTGAACCACTCGATCATGGGAATCGAAGCGGCGTACGACTTGTACGTTTTGTAACGAATGTATTGTACTCAAAGTGCTAAAACAAAACGAGCTATATTGGCGAATACGTCCTCTGTACCGTGCGAACTACACTGATGAACGAGCAATGCGGTTCTAATAGCAATAGCCTTTTTGCTCGCTCTGCACATTCTATATTGAGCACCTTCAAAATAAAAAATATAAAACCCGTATCGAAACCAATACTGTACAAAGCCTTTTGAGTTTTAATTAAATTTATGCGATGTTATTTCGAATATTTATTTTCCTAACTGCACTAAATGGGTGGAACAGTTCACAGATTGCGTAGTCGTGAGGCATTACTGGAGTCTATAGACACCACAAAATGGATTGCACCATCTATATTGAGAAGCTTCAATGGTACTGTATAATTAGAGTCCCATGAAAAATCCCAAATAATAAAATGTATGTGTATCTTTAAACTAATTTTTATGAATAATGTTACGCCGGTAAGAGTAACGCCATCTATCACTGAATAGTCGAACAAATATCAAAGGATCTAGTAGCACCTAGAACGCTCGAGAAGTACAACGCCATCTATTGTCAGATAGCGGAAACACAATACTCAAAATGTGTGAAATATTCTCGATAATTCTAGGGATGTGGTATTGGCTATAAAAGCGTTACAGAGGTAGCACGCAGTTAGTAATCGGAATTACTCGAAGTGAAACAGTAAACGGATCACCTGAAGCGAAGCGGAAGAAGCGAATTGATAGTTTTAAAGTGTTTGTGAAGTGTTCTAAGTGCTAATACAGTGTTAACTTGTAATTCATGGAATCTTTATTTATCCCGAACCCAAGCGCGTACGTTTTTTGACAATTGAAAATGTAACCATTAATAAGCACCAATTGCACATTTGGATAAGCCAATTATAGACATGTTTACTTTAAAACAAAAACTATAAAACTCAGTTACGATGACACAATGTCATGATTCTATAAGTTTGAATTATTCTATAGATCTAAAAATGCCATCAAATATTCGACAGCAATTAAAATAATACATACATATGTGCGTATGTGATCATGTCCGTCCAGTTTGTACTGTAATCTGATTATGAAGTGAACGGCACCATATCCAATCAGGGTTCTTATTACCCCTTACGATAATTAATTATTGTGAAACTGCGTACGGAAAATTAAGTACATTGATAATATTTTTGGGTATTACAATTTGTTATTATTAAATCAGCCATATATATTAAGCTAGTACAACTTATGTACTCTACAAAACTCTACAACAATAACATATATTTTAGCAAAGGCCTTTAATCAAGCACGGTTTTTTTCACCGCCTCCTTCCGTGAGACGGTGGAGTCATAGGTGTCGAGCAACACTTGCCAGGACTCGTCACTGCCGAGCATTGTAAGCACGGTCGGCAGCGCCAGGTCCAGCCCCATTTTCCTAAGTACGCGAGTGTGTGTACCGCCGTGTTCTCATCACAGCCACTGCAATGGGCCAGAGGCAGACTCAAGCCGCTGCCTACCGTTATACTTTCTACAAGCTTCGTTTGAAGAAGGAAACGTCATAGCCTTCGGGAAACACTGCAGTGCATTCCACATTCGAAAGCCGGATGGTACTTGGCAAAAAATATCTGTGGAAGCGCACTGTGGATGAACGCAGTGGTTCTAGATAGTATGGATGAAGTTCACACTGAATGACAACCGGCGGTAAAACGTTTTTTCTTTTTCTGGCTTTATTTTTTTTTGTTTTGAAGTGTGGGTTTGGGGTAATTAGAATGTTTGAGGAGAGGTTAAGACAATATGTGAATAAAGCGCGGAAAAAAGAGTGTGCTCAACCACAAGTTGCGTAAAAGGCTGACGCAGGGCATGGAAAGCACCCTAGTCCACCCTGCGTATGATCGCCGGGATCTACGTCGATCTCTGACTCCAACATAATAACCGCACGATGAGATTTTACCCGGATAACGGGACAGCTTCCCGGGGCGGACTTTATTAGTGACACCCGGGTTCAGGTGACCGGCACGGCACGTTCACCCCTATTGACCGGCACATAAGCTCGCACGCACGTCTGCTCCTCACTAAGCTTCACCCCCAACAAGCAAGAGGAAAGGAAAGGAATAGAACTGGCTCTCCAACCTACAACCCGCTGGAACATAGCTAGGCTATTTGACGGTGGACTCTAGTTGGAGGGTGGTCGCCAGAAATTTTATGTTTTCGGCTCCCGCCTAGCAACACCCAGGAGTCACTTGTATCGTAGGTTAAACCTACGAAAGCGGGAAGAACCAACCCCCAAATTCTAATCCATTATATTATGATATATTTATTTGAAATCAGTTACCACACAGTTTCGTTCAAGTTGAAGTTAGAATTTCGAATAGCAAAACAGCGCATTACTTCTTCATTCTTAATACGTAATTAATCATTAGAGTTAATTATGTTGAACGCCTCAGTCCATTCCACTAATTAGTCCTCCCAAAAAAATCGAGGATAATTGTGAAGAGTGATTGCCAAGATTTCCTTCCCCGAAAGGACACTCAGCTGATAAATTACATACCTTAGCGATTCGGCCCAATTTTCTTTAATTATTTAGTCTAAATAACCAACTTCATTCGGATAATCTTTTCTTTAGCATTAGTTAATTTTACAATTGTGCTGAAGTAACACTGTATTCTAGTGTCTAGTCCAAAAAAATAATTGTGGATTTGTGTACTGGTCCGTGTTCTGTGCATTCCCAAAACTTTTTTTTTTATTGCTTAGATAGGTAGACAATTTTATCCGAGTAAGTCGAAACTAAGGACAGTTAGTGTTGATATTATGCAGGGAAGCTTTCTAGCATTATACCTTCAACATATGACAGGTGTCTTGCAAGTGGTTTCAAGAAAAGTCTAGAATACGCATATTAAGCGATAGCAAACCGTCATATGGTTTACGGTTAGATATATGAATAATTAGATCGTGGTGCATTAAATAAAATTGATTCACTATTATAGTTTTACTGTTCTATTTCCTATAGTTAAAACTAAAAGTTAACTGACACAATTTATTTACACTTCGCTCATTCAATCGTCCTCGCCATCTTTCTTTTCACTTCTCATTATTTCTCTCTTTCTAACCATGTTCTCTCACTTCCGTTCATACCTTCCGTTGTTACTTATCCGACATTAGCCCACTGAGTTTCTAGCCGGATCTTCTCAGTGGGTCGCGTTTCCGATCCGGTGGTAGATTCTGCGAAGCACTGCTCTTACTAGGGCCAGTGTTAGCAACACTCCGGTTTGAGCCCCGTGAGCTCATCTACACACAGCTGAAATAGCCTCTCAAGGCTATCGCATAGGTAGGAAAAAAAATCCGACATTATATAGATTTTTGTAAAGCTTTGGCTCAAGAGGAAAATATCGTGGCTTCTGGTCGAAAGGCAAAACAAATTTTCTTTTCCATAGACTAGAACAGTAATGATGACGAACTCAATTTTGTTGGTTATTGGAGCTGAAAGACCTTGTCTTTATGTAAGTAATCTATGTATGTAAATAATGCAACCTATTTCAAACATTAGGCTAGGTCTCAATAGTATAATAACAGTTTCTCTACCCAAAAAACTGAAACTCGTGCCGAATAACTGCAAAATGGGCAAGATTGTGAAATCGGAGCTCACAATATACTTCCCCAACATTTATTACGTAAATTTTCTAATTTTTGTAAGCTAATTTTATTAACGTTTCATGGCCCTCGAATGGATGGATGTATTTACGGCTTATTTTAGTAGCTACTGTACTAGAACGATAGTAGCGTGCCTGTCAAATTAGAACTCATGAATGCTTCGCGGCAGAAACAAGCTGGATGCTCCCCACCCATGCGAATTGTATTCTATGATTAAACATTTAATCACTTTTTTTTTCCTAAATATGTTTTTATTTATTGCTTAGATGGGTGGACGAGCTCACAGCCCACCTGGCGTTAAGTGGTTACTGGAGCCCATAGACATCCACAACGTAAATGCGCCACCCACCTTGAGAATAAGTTCTAAGGTCTAAGGAAACGCATTACTGCTTCACGGCAGAAATAGGCAGAGTGGTGGTACCCACCGACGCGGACTCACAAGAGGTCCTACCCCCAGTATTTTATGTATTAGGTATTTGTTTGCTTAGACAAATAGAATACACAATATAACATCATGACCATTGCCAGGCGCCCCAAGAGCTCAACTACGGTTAAAAGAAAGAATATATGCAGTGGTACTTATACTATAAATGCAAATACAGAGTAGCTTGCGTATACACGCGTTGTATAACTACATGTTTGTGTTCACGTCCCAAATAATTAATAATATTACATCAATGGCTGCAAGCCAATAAGGCAATGTAAATACAGTCACGGCTTGAATAACAAGCATGACAAAACAATTCATCGAATCGATTGTAGTGGAATATATACCCGAATGTTTTAATAGCGAACATGGAAAAGACGTGAAATGTGATAATGTGGTACTAACGTGTTGGTCTCCTATGTGGTTTGGTCTAGAATAGTACCACCTCATCTCTTTCCAGAATTACATAAAAAGGCGACTATGGGATTCATTCCTTAGAACGGACCACTACGCTATATAAATATATCGCGTATTGCGATCGATAACCGGTATTTACTGGCTGGAGACCATGCTATAAGCCGCATGGGTGAGTCTATAAATTAACAAGTTAAGTTGTCCATATGCTTTCGTTCTACGTTTCGCTATCTCCGTCAATACCACACGTGATAGTAGAACTTTTGGATCCATTTTATATATCATCGTCGCTCATAAACAAGAGCGATTCCAGGTGTAAGTAATATAACAAATCGGTGTGTAAATAAAAATATACGGAAATTGAAGGAAAATCACTAGAGCTTGTTTGTTTCCTATTACCATTATAGAAAGGCTCATATTCGCATGCAGAAAACGCATAAAAATATGCGTAGATGGTCTTTTTTTCGTAAACTTTTTTAATGAGGTTGGGTATATAAGCTGATAAGCTGGCCCTCTTGGTATTGGGTGGCTACAAAGCATATAAACATCACAACTTAAGTTACCTTACTAGATACACGAAGTCAATCTCTCAATTGTTGAACAAAAACAACTGCAGAACAATCGTAATTGTAAAACATCTTTAAATAGCTCTATAATTTTAAAAACGTCCAAAGTTTCAAACAATCCTCACCTTAAGCTCCAGTATTAGACGGAAAATGTTTTTCGTTTTATTTCATTCACCCGAACCGGTCCGAGATTTATATAAATCTTAGTGAGGAAACTAGTCCTTTTGCTCTTTGAAAATGACCTTCGCTCTTTCGTGCCTCGCGGTCGCTTTCCTTAAGACACCAGTCCTCGGTCATAGAACGAAATGAAAATTAATGGTGGTCGTGAGTATTTTTTCGTGTCTGTTTGAGTACACACCATTACTTCCGGTTTCGGCGTTGAACCCTCATTTATTATGTAAGTTGGTCGGCGAAAATGTACACAAAAATGCAGATGCGAACCGAAGTTATTACACGGCCACAATAAATAAGATCCTCGTGCAAGTGTTACCCGTTCGTTGCTTTGATCTTCCCACGTCGATAATCGAAATAATTTACTGAAAGGGAAAAAGGATTAGATACGAATTTTCTTTTGACCGTTTTTGTAAATTATTTGTATCAGATTTGTCCAACATGAATGTGATCTTAACTGTACAATTCGGGTTATTTTTAATATCCTTTTATTTTCGAACAGAGCTATTTGCGAAACAAGAACAAATTTACGTGATTTTTCGTGATCCCGACTAATTGGATTGGTGGAGCGGCCTTCTCGAATATGTCAAATAAATATAATGAGCTTCCAAGCAGAATGAACTTTTGTACTTACAATTAGCCGCTTCACTTGGAACCAGCGACAATCATCATCATCATCATTATCCTGCCCTTCTCCCAGTTACCTAGGGTCTGTGCAACTTGTTTTCTCCTTCGATACTCTTCTATCATATACCATTTCTTCGCTCACTCCCCTCTTACCCATATCGTCTTTTACGCAATCCATCCATTTCTTCTTAGGTCTACCCCTTCCTCTATATCCTTCCACATTCATGGTTAACATTTTCTTATCCACCTCAAACCTCAACCAGCGACAAACATATTCATAATTAAAACAATCCGCATTACAATGACGACGATGATAAATTCTAAAGTAATATAATATTATAGATAAAACAGCTTTACAGGGTGACCTCGTTGAAGTGTCAATAAAGTCGTGCAATATTGACAGACATTCATCATGAATATTCCAAATATATTATTCGTGTCCTTAGATAAATAATCCCTTAGACTGGTCGTTATCTCAATGTTGATTGAATGAAATTAGAGGATCGTAAACACACGTGATCAGGATGTGCTGTTTGCGCTTCCTCACTTGAATAGACCGGCCGTGAAGCCCCTTTCAAGGCTTGATGAAACACAAACTGTGTCAGTGGGTACCTCCGAAATTTCGGGTGGTGTTTGTAGTCGTAAACGAACAGCCTTGTGCTGGAGTTAATGAGGTTTCGGAAGCTCTAAGCTCTGATACGGTGTGAACGGAGTCTAAGCGAGTAAACGCCTGGAACGGATGACCTAGTTTAGATAAAGTCAAGTGCGCTTAACCTAAACGTCATATTTCACTGCCAGCTGTCAAAGCCAAACTGATATCCTGCTTACTCTGAGTAATAATAAAAACTAGAGGTCCCGCAGTAGTCGAAATTCGACTATAATTAATTGGAATTGTAAGTTTGTACACTATTATGATTGTATTTTATACTATATTATAAAAAATATTAACAAAGACAAACAATATTTAATCTATTCTCAATTTGACAACAGACGTCAAGAACAAAAGTTTGATAATAAATAGTATGCATGCGTGTGTGCGTCAAACGTACGTAGGTACGTAGTGTGTGTGTAATGTTTTCTTTATTGATTTAATGTATCTTTTATGCATTATTTAAAAAAAATATTAGCATTGTGCACTTCTTCTCTATATTCTCTATAAGTGTGGAAAATTTCATATTCCTCCGTCGGCGCAATTTTCGTAAAAAGGGATACAAAGTTTTTGCTTCACGTATTAATATATAATAAAAATTAGAAAGATAAGAAAAAATGATTTTATTGTAAAAAAGCATGGGGTGCTTAACAGGATATTATCAAAATAACCCTTCTACTCATATCTGTTCATAAAATATTTATAACTACTGATACTATGCACCCCACGCTTTTTTTACAATAAAATCATTTTGTCTTACACTATTTTTAATTCAAATTTATTAAAATTTATTTTCTATTTTCTAGTTGGATTTTCTATAAAAGCATATTTTGTTAGTTTTTTAAACTATTATTTATTTTTCATTTTTTAGTTGAATATCAATTTGTACAATTTTTTTTTCCATTTTTTTTTAAATATTGAATTGTCATCGGTCCTTAATAAGTATACCAAATTTCGAGTTAATCCGACGTTTTGAAGGGGGTCAAAATTATGTTCAAAGATTCCGTTACATACTAACATACATACGTCTAAAGCTAATAAAAGTGTATTAAAAAGTAAAAACATAGACGGTCAATCGTAGAACGCAAAGTTTAGCACAAAATAATTCAATTACTTTGATTGTTAATTTGTTACACTTCATCATTTTACAATCACTACTGTGTACGCCCTTTTATCAACATTCGATCATACTCGTAATCATCGATACTTCAAGGTTTAAATAATATAAATATAAAAGTAGGCAATCAATATATATAAATAGGCAAGAATAAAATAGCTAACTACTTTTTTCTCCTCTGTTTGCCATATTACTTTCTTTTTTCGTTAATTTAATTAACTTTAACTATTTAAATAATAAATTTATTTAACCATTACACGAACAATTTGATGAAAAGTGATTACCAGAACCCAAAGATACATGAATTTTGTCACCCACTTCAAAATGTGAGGTCAATGACTTTGTCAATTGTATCAATTGTCTATTGTATTGTATAAGTGGCGGTCAAACCGAAACGCTTGATTGCTTTGCAGTAGGAATAGATAGAAAAATAATATGTCCTGAACGAACTCTTCTTACGCTTTTACTATGTATTTGAATAAATTGATTTACTTTTATAGTTACAGGTTTATTTAGATTGCTGGTAGATTGGCTTATGTTGTATTACTTTTTAAAAAAATTTTCTTAGCTTCTTTTACATTCACCCACGTCATTTCTATTTTTAATCCCACATGTAGCAAGAGCTGTTGTTTTATTGAAGTGAAAACTTCTTTAGAATCGTTGTGATTTCAAACCGGATGCAACGGAAAAAACGACAGGTAAGAGACACAAATACAAAAATGTGTAGGATGAAGCCAGCAAAGAATGAGACAGAAATATACATACTATTTAATACAGTGCCATCTGTGAGATTTTTTAATACTAATGTGTGTATGAAAGCTCTTGTTAATTTAGGATTATACGTGAAATTAAAATATCAATTCACAGTGGGCGCTACCTTACAATTATTTACTAATGACAAAATTTTACATATACTTAAGACGTTTAGGATAATTGTATTTTAATTTTGGAAGGTTTCACTTCTACCACGTGTGAATTGCACACATTTTGTTTTTTTATTTATTTATTTAATAAGTTGCACCAACAAAGTGATCATCAATACAAAACATTGACAAATTGACAAAAGTTCATGGCAGATGTCACCTCAATTATAGGTGCAATCGACAGTGCATTAACATCAAAAAATAAAATAAAAAAATACAGCTAAGATTTGAATACATTTCATTCATTGCTTAAGATTAATTTAATTGTTTGTAAAATTGGTTGTATAATGGAATAATGTTTTGTTTGTCGTGTGGAAAATATACATTAATTACTATTTAGAGTCTTACAATGTCCATCTCAAACATATGTACATATATCTTCTGTAAGTAAATAGTTCAGAATTCGTTCAAATATAAAAAAATAAATAGCAGTCTAGTGATGTGAAAATGATGTGAGCCTGTGATACTTCAAATTTAATATAAGCGGATTTAAGAAAAAATGCCATTCTTGTTTATCACGTAGACAGACTTATGTAATAGCCCTAGACACGTCCTTACGGATCCATCAGATCCAATAACCTTTGCATTAGATGCCTTCAGCTCTAATACTAGGAGCAGGCTTAGGGACCCCAGTAACCGTACTCGTCGAACTCGACAAAGAGGTCGACGTGCAACCTAGCCCATGCATCAGCCCGCTGAGTTTCTCGCCGGATCTTCTCAGCGGGTCGCGATTCCAATCCGATAGTAGATTCATTCGCGAAGCAATTGCTCTTGAGTTGTGAGGTCTCCTTCGGAGGCGCTCGGGCAGCTGTTAGCAAATCCTACCCCTCCTGGCTGAGCCTTTGCTCGCCCACCTGTCCTGGTGAAACTGGAAAGGCCTTCGGGCCACCAGTAATCTCTCAATCATAAAAAAAAAAAACTTATGTAATATTTGAAAATTTATCGAAACAAAAGATGTCTATGTGTACAGCACGAACATTTCAGAACCCAATAATCTCCATACTACAAACTGTTTGAATATTGCGGAATTTCATTTATCATAATTTGCCTCTCAAGTAAAGGGAACTAGGTAACGTCGCAGCACTTCCGAGGCACATGATTTGCATAATAACCCGAGCTAAGTACGCGGTGCCCCAGAGGATTTGAACCATAAACCGAATACATAGAGCCCTATTTTGCTTAGCTATACCTCTCAAATCGCTCTGCGGCCGATCAATTCGCACATACAGATTCGAAGACATTTGAATGTATTAGCCGTAATGTTTATTGAGAGCTCACAATGGGAATGTTAAACAACTTGTTATTTAATGATATGTATTGCCGTGAATATTATATCCAGTATAACATCTTAATCTTTATTATTGTCGACCAGCCAGCGAATGGCTCGAGTTACGCTAAAATCAGATTTGGCACTAAAATGAACATATGTATATACTTTATGATATTATATAATATGTACGGCATTGTTTGTTATATGTGTGTATTTTTTATTTATTGCTTAGATGAGTGGACGAGTCACAGCCCACCTGGTGTTAAGTGGTTACTGGAGCCCATAGACATCTACAACGTAAATGCGCTACCCACCTTGAGATATAAGTTCTAAGGTCTCAAGTATACCTATAGTTACAACGGCTGCCCCACCCTTCAAACCGAAACGCATTACTGCTTCACTGCAGAAATGGGCAGGGTGGTGGTACCTACCCGCGCGGATTCGCAAGAGATCCTATCACCAATATGGATACAGTGTGTGTTTTGTATATATATATATTTTTTTATTATTATTTACAATTTATTTATTAATATATTATTAAATATACAATATAAAAAAAGAATTAAAAATACAATAAAAAAAATACTATACGAAAATAGATTGTCACTATTGGCGTTTCCTTCGATATAATATTTCTATTCTATTCTATCACCCCGCAGACGTCCACTGCAGGACATAGGCCTCACCGAAGCTTCACCACAAAGATTGGTCCTGCGCTGCTTGCATCCAGCGGATGTAAGCTCGTCCACCCATCTAAGCAATAAAAAAAAACAGCTACTGGGTACAAAATATTTTAAGAATAATGAGCACATGTCATCATCATCATAGTTGGAACCGAGGCACCAATCTTACCCTATGCCACGAATAGCTATTTTAGTTTAGTATGTATAATTGTAATTATTGTTATTGTTACAATACTACAAAATTTTATTGTTCAACTTATGAAGTTGTTGTTAAACTTATAGCGTTTATACGAAAAATCGAGATAAAAATATACAGAGTTATAGCAGCAGCGTTCATGAGAGATTAGGTACTTACATAACTTGGCTGAACAAATATTTGTGAACTTTGATTATGAAATCTAATATTGTATCGTTATTATGAAAGCCTTGCATTCGCGAGATTGTTTACAGTTTGTTATTGAGTACGATGCTCACGAATCAATATACTCGTAGAGAAAATAATAACAAAAGAATCAGATATAAATTCGTAATTACGCAACGTTATCCTGATCACACAGGAGCCAGTCACCGTCGACGCCCTAGACACGTCCTTACGGATCCATCAGATCCAATAACCTTTGCATTAGTCGCCTTCAGCTCTAACACTAGAAGTAGGCTTAAGGACCGTAACCGTACTCGTCGAACTCGACAAAGAGTTCGCCGTGCAACCTAACCTATGAATCAGCTCGCTGAGTTTCTCGCCGGATCTTCTCAGCGGGTCGCGATTCCGATCCGGTAGTAGATTCATTCGCTAAGCAGCTGCTCTTGAGTTGTTAGGTCTCCTTCGGAGGTGCTCGGGTAGCTGTTAGCAAATCCCACCCCTCCTGGCTGAGCCTTTGCTCGCCCACCTGTCCTGGTGAAACTGGAAAGGCCTCCGGGCCACCAGTAATCCTTTAATCCTAAAAAAATTATAATTACACAACGTACGAGAAATTAACAATTTTCGTGAATGTACAATTAATTTTAACCCAACTGCCGCCCACCGTTCCTGTCTTAAAATGTCTATTTTCCAAATTTCATAAAAGATTTTCTTCAATCTAACCTTTACAGAGCAATTGATATTTTTTCATTTTTAGGGTTCCGCTACTCAAAAGGAAAATAACGGAAACCCTATAGAATCACTTTGTTCGAAGGAAGTCATAAAAATCTCAAGCTTCTCAATCAAAAAGTATTTTGTCACTCATTAAAACCTTTCGGGCGTTTTCTGTTGATCTGAAACATAAAATTCGGCAAGACGTAAGCTCTTAGCACAATGAAGGGTAAAAACCATGAAATTAGTACATTCGTATCTTGATTTTTTATATGTCAAAGTAAGATAATAATATGTTAAAATTTTAGAATGTCTTTTTTTATTGCTTACATGGGTGGACGAGCTCACAACCGACCTGGTGTTAAGAGTGGTTACTGGAGTCCATAGACATCTACGACGTAAATGCGCCACCCACCTTGAGATATAAGTTCTAAGGTCTCAAGTATAGTTACAACGGCTGCCCCACCCTTCAAACCGAAGCGCATTACTGCTTCACGGCAGAAATAGGCAGGGTGGTGGTACCTACCCGCGCGGACTTACACGAGGTCCTACCACCAGTAAAAAAGTCGCCCGCCTTATATGATTGTACTCATAATATAGATGATTTATAAGCTAGGCACATAGATATTCACGCTACCATCATTTATCAAAGACAGTTCAATTCATATTCACTTTACATTCCGCCTAGAACCCAACAGACAAAAAATGCAAGGCCGATAGTGAAACCGATAGGCAAATATCCGGCCCAAATCATGACCTAATATCGGGCAATTTATCACCGACAGACCTTTGTGCCCATGCCATCAATCTTGAGCTTCCTCCGCACTCAACACTCCAACTAATTATTGTCGATCGAGTCTTGACAGTTTGCTTGCGGATTTCAAAGGTTTTTTTCGCGGAGAATCGATGTTTGGCGGAAGATGTCTCGGTTCAATGATTGACTGGAAGTAATTGTTGGGTTTACCTTGGTGTTACGCTTTAACGACTTCCAATCTTCCTAATTATATAATTGTGTCGGATTCGTAATTTGAATTAAAATTGTGAGATTTTTTTTATTCGTAGCGAATACTGAACAAATTATGAGCCAATTATGTGAGTGAACGTACTTATTTCTTAAAGTTTCAACCGAAGTTTTTACGAGAAATCTTCAAAAAGAATATTTCTTAATAAGCAGTGGTCATGGGTGACGGTGACTTTTTACCATTAACCTTTTGCTCGTTTCCCAAAAAAGGCAGTAAAGAAAGTTTTAAGGATAAATTGAGACCTAAGTCTTTAAAGAACAATGATCGACCTTACAACATAATTACACAAAATCCAAAGTGACTCACCTTTGTGTAGTTTGTCCACTACTTGAGATCTCTTAAAAATATATATTATCTTACGTGGGATGAGTTCTACCCTAAACTACTAAGCTCTAGGATGAACTGCATTTCAAAAGCGCTTCATATTACTTCAAATGAGATTTAAGAAAGTTAAGAAAAAATCTTTATGGTACTGAGCGACTTCGCTGAGCTTTTGGTACGACTGGCGCTAAACATTTATGATTAGGAGATCAGATTATGTGTTTTCAATTGCGATCAACAATCTTATCAAACTATTAAATAAAAGAAAAACCTGATCACAAATACCTTATCAGTAACACAGCACAACGTCAATCCCATTTACCTTTAGTTAGATTATAATTAAAATGGAAACACGAGAAAAAATCTTGCGTTAATATTATTATGAGTCTGACACAACACAAAGGGTTGTACACGTAGATATGCAGAGTGACATTAACTTAATAAAGCATAAAAATATTTTACAGCGACGCATGGAGTGCCATCCTTTCATGCGAGTGGCGAAGAAGAGCCATTTGCTTTATTACATTTACATCATAAACCCGTTAAAGTCACCGACTCAACAAAATGTTGCGTGAAATTATCTTCTGCGATGCGATTCAACCATATTTCTAGTTATTAAATTACACAAAATAAACTGGACGGTAAAAATAATTAGATCTCTCTATCAGATGTTGAGATTTCACCGAGGCACGTATAGAGGTAGAGATACAATAACGTAATCTATATCTATCTAACGAATCCATCGTGGCCTAAAGAATAAGTGTGATACGCAACTGTGATACGTACCATGTTTTAAATGAAACTAGTGATCTCCCGGTAGTCGAAATTCGAATATAATTAATTGAAATTATAAGCTTGTACACTGTTATGATTCTATTGACAAAGATTATCTTACTTACGTAATGACAGATTTCGCCAAGACTACACTTTAGACAAATATTAATAATGACAACCAATATATAATCTCTTCTCAATTTGACCATAGATTATAAGCAATAAGAAAAGTTTAACAATTAGAATGCGTGTGTGTTTCAAATACATGGCAGTGTGTGTAATGTTTTCTTTATTAATTTAATGTATCTTTTATGCATTATTTTAAAAACATATTAGCATTTTCTTCTCTATATTCTATATAAGTGTGGAAAATTTCATACTCCTCCGTCCGCGCAATTTTCGTAAAAAGGGATACAAAGTTTTTGCTTCACGTATTAATATATAGATATGTAAATTCTTGACATAATATGTTCACGAATGACTTCCACGATGAAGAAATAGCTAGCTTTAATAAAAATCAAACATCCAAAAATTTTTATCTGTTTGTAGGGTGGCTTGTCAGTCCCAACCTGGTAGGTAGTCTGCTTATTGCTGTCACGAAGCAGTAATGCATTTCGGTTTGAAGAGTAAAGCAGCCGTTTTATTATAAGAACTGAGATTTAAAACTCATGTCTCGGAGTAGGTTACCAACTCACGTTATTGATATTTATAGGCTCCGATAACCACATGACACTAAATGGACCAGGAGCTCGCTCATTTCTTCAGTATACAATTTCCCAACATCATGTCCAAGAAAGGAGTTTGGAAAATATTGTATCGAGAAACCTCATTACTCTATCGGATTAACTTCGATACTTATTGCCTCGTTAGTCTAGCAGTTGAACCCTGACTACTGTATCCAGATTGGGGTTCAATTACCAACCGAAGTCAAAATCTTCGAAAGATCTTTGGTGTGTCAGGTCTGAGTATACTGTCTTTGTATGTATGTATGTATTCCGTACCCATAACACAGTAGAAAATACTAGTTTAAAACCATTAGATTAGGAACACCAATTATAATAACATTAATATGTTTTCAAAAATAAATTTGTAAGAGAACAACACCGAAATATATCCGATACGCCCACATAAATAGCGAATGCACTATTCTCTCGATACATCGTCGACGCTAGATTTTACAACCGCAAATAAAATTTCAAAAATCCCGAGGCAAATCTCCTGTGGCAGGCAGATCGCACGTTCCACACGCACCGTGTCTCCCTCTTATAATGCTTCTCGTAATTTAATCATTTATTTATGTATTAGAGCTCCACATAATCCCTACTTTGTGAAAGAAAATACTCCCTAAATATGACCGATGCGAATTGTTTATTTCAACTAAATCAGAGTTTATGTTGACGTTGTGCTATTTGAAAATGTCACCTCAGTCTCTAGAATATAACGAAACTGTTATATTTTTGTTAACCGCCATTGTCTATAGACAGATTAAAGCGAATTATAGGTCTACCTCGAAATATAAAGTCGAGTTACCAACTGTATTGGAATATGATCAAATAAACAAATTCTATGGACTCTATTTATACCTAGTCGGAACCGTATCCTCTCGAATCTTGACTAGAGTGGGTACTACATGGAATTTCGACATATTTTCCTTTTGCCTATGTGCACACTAAATCCCACTCGAACAAAAGGTCTACTGAGGATCATTGAGCATTTTACTGAGGTCTCAGCGATCATCTAGTATCGTCAGTGAACCAAAACTGACCTATGCAGCTGCGAATGTTGAAGCTTAACCCTTTCAGTCCAGAACTCTGAAGTTATCCTCCGATGCAGCGGTGAACAGATGGATTCTGAAGCCCAGTCTTGGACTGACATAGTGTGGCTTACGTGCAAACACTCAAAACTTCAATGCACCGGTAATCAACATCGCACCATTGGGCAGACTGCAATACAGCCCAGGTCTCGAATCGAAGACTTTCTCATAGTCCACAAATGCTAAACTAATCGGTCAAGTGATCAAATTTAACTTATTAAGCTGGTTAACTGGTGGTAGGACCTTTTGAGTGCCCGGGTAGGTACCACCACCCTGCCTATTTCTGCCGTGCGTTTCGGTTCGAAGGGTGGGGTAGCCGTTGTAACTGTACTGAGATCTTAGAACTTATATCTCAAGGTGGGTGGCGCATTTACGTTGTAGATGTCTATGGGCTTCAGTAACCACTTAACACCAGGTGTGCTGTGAGCTCGTCCAACCATCAAAGAAATAAAAATAAAAAACTTATTAAGCGGAAACTTTGCTTTGATGATTTCACTAATGATTAATTACCGGTTGATACCGTCGACTTGATCATTAGATATATGTAGTAATAAATTTAGAAACCTTTAGAACTTTTATATGATTGCGTTTGTATTTCCCAGAACTAGATTCCGAGTAACGAGAACGCAAAAACCCTGTGAAAACATAATACCTTTTCCGGTTAAAATAATATTTCACGTTTACCATAAACTGGAATCATGTATACGAAACAATTTACCCTAACCGTCAGTTTTGCTCGAACACTACTATGAATCAATTCACTAGCACTCATTTACGTCCGCAGTAAGTTCTGCTTTGCGTCCGACTAAATCTAGGTCGGTGCATGCGAAATCAAGACTAATGGGGCAAGATATACGAACTATATTACAGGGGCTTACATGCTTTACTTACTGATCCCGTTCACCGTAGTAAGTATTTCGTGTTGATATAACGTTCTTCTTCAGGTTACATAATGAGTTGCTCGGTCATATCGAGGCCGAAAATTTAATTTAAATAATTTAACAAGAAAATTTCATAATACCAAATTATGATTTCCATGTAAAAAAATTAATATGATAATAAGATTATAAAACTTGTGAACACTCATTCATTTTGCTTTATTTGAATACAAGAAATACATTTTTATGCCATCTAATTTGAATGTAAATACAATTATAACTTTTTAAACAAAACTCCAATGCATTACGAATGGAAAAAAGAATAAACATTTTTATATTTAAATTAAATCAAAATTATGTAAGTATTTCACCGTTATCAATAACAAAAATACCACCAGTAATGCTCCTCGCTTTTTCGCTAGACAAATACAGTATCAACTCCGCCACCTCTTCGGTTGTGCATACTTTGCCCAGCGGATAAATAGTTTTTCTATTCTCGAAAACCTCCTCAGCTTGCTGTTTGGTAAATCCTGCGGCTTCAACAAAAGGCGTCTTAGTTCCGCCAGGATTAACGGAGTTCACACGGACACCATCACGGGCCAATTCTAAAGCGACACATTTCGTGAACATATCCAATCCTGCCTTTGATATACAATACGGCGTGAAATCCAAATCTTTAATGGGTCGGAAGGCAGCAACACTAGATACATTGACAATATTACCTTTCGTTTTCATTAGATGCTGCGTTATAAGACCCGTAAGTAAATAGGCTGGCCTTAAATTGGAAGCCATTGCTTGGTCAAATAGTTCAACGCCGTCTCGGACGCTGCCACGGAATCCGACTCCCGCATTGTTCACTAAAACGTCAATCTTCCCAAATATTTCGATTGTTCTCGTAACGATTTTTTTTACGTCTTCATCGCTTGTGAGATCAGCTTTAACGATCAAAGGCTTCAGACCCTTTGCTGCTTCGCATTGTTGCGCAACTTTATTCAATCCTGTTTCATTTCTTCCGACTATGACGACTTTGGCAGATTGCTTTGCGTACAACACAGCTGTAGCGGCCCCGATGCCAGAACTGGCACCGGTTACAATAACAACTTTATCAGTGAAGTCCATTCTCGATCGAGTCACAGCTCGCACTGACAATCATTACCCAAAACTGATTCGAATCGACCTTGCAATTAACCAATGTTGTTGCAAGAAAAGCAATTATCGACTGATTGCATTTACGTAAGTATTTTCATCTTACCACAGGGTTGTTTTTTATTGCTTAGATGGGTGGACGAGCTCACAGCCCACCTGGTGTTAAGTGGTTACTGGAGCCCATAGACATCTACAACGTAAATGCGCCACCCATCTTGAGATATAAGTTCCAAGGTCTCAGTATAGTTACAACGGCTGCCCCACCCTTCAGTTTGAATATAAATTAGCAAATATACTTAAATATGTTTGACTGACTGACTCGATGGTGCAGTATTTAGCGGCCCTGACCGCTGAGCAACTAAATTAAATTCAATATTAGTAAAAATGTATCTACGCTTTTTGTGATATAGATAAGTATGTATATATGTTACTACTTTTATTTCTATAGATAGATGAGCTCACGGCCCACGTGATATTAAATAACAATTTATCGAGACTCATAAGTATCACAACTTGAATAAAAAATCTGACGTCCTGAGGTTTGGTGGCGCATCCAATGGGCATCTTATTCATTTGAACATTTCCTTATTGCTTTATTTACGTTTGGTTTAATATCACAAGAAGCGTAGATACATGTTTTATTAATATTTAATTTACAAGTTTTTCTATTTATTTATTATGTTTTCATATTCCCGTAAATATGCGACGAGGTTGCGACCTAACTATTATATATATAACATTACCGGAGCGTATAGAAATAACAACGCCACAATACCGCCACCGACCTTGAGACATGAGATCGAAACATAATATGTATTATAACATAATAATTTAATATAATAACAAGTATCGTGCCCTTCAAACTAGAATTCATTAATAGTTCAGAATGGCATCATGGCAGTCCCTGTCGATATGATGACGCAACAACAATGTAATCAAATTTAGATGTATCTTTCGTTATTTTAAATGTGCTATTTATTTGTATTACCACAGGTCAGGCACTGGCGAGTTGAGAATAGATACTTATGATCACCATCATCAACTGATCCAATGCCACATCCTCATTAACTACTATACTTTTGGCGTGCGCCTGTCATCTCCTGATCGAACCTTCTGGAAATTTTCTGTTTACAGTGTCTTACAACCGAATCAGTATAATTTATCTATTAAAATTCCAATATGTGTCTTATTACAATGGCTATAATACACATTTTGCATTGCCGTAAATGAGAAGACAAACTCACGGCCAATACAACTGGTATTAAGTAGTTTCTATAGAACATCACACCGTGAACGAAGCCGCCCAGCATGAAGCATGGGGTCGGGTCTGCCTCACCCTTCAAACCGAAACCCATAATTGGTTCGCAAGAGTAATAAGCAGGATGGCCTATTGTAACCGAGATTTCCCGTTATTTCGCCATAAAACTCTGGCAACATTCAAAATATACTTTACTTAAGCAACAACTTTTTTTTCATATAAGTAAGGAACCAACATGTTGTTACGCCATTACGAAATCTTAACGATTCTTTGAGACCCTCAGCTTATATTTCAAGGTGGATGACAGCATTTACCTAAGAATGTCAATGGTCTCTGGTAACTACTTAGAATTACAAGGACCGGCTCGGTTAGGGATAGTGAAACTTCAAATTGGGACATATAATTACTTTGCCGTAGAAGCAGATAAGACTAATTTACCTTGTTTTTCCTACCTAAGCTGATGGTCTAGAGAGACCACATCAGCGTAACCTTAACTAGTAGGTGAGCTCACGGGGCTTAAGCCTGACGATGTTGCTAACACGAACCCGAATACGAACCCTAGTAAGAGCCGTGCTTCGCAAAATCTACCACCGGATCGGTAACGCGACCCACTGAGAAGATCCGGCGAGAAACTCAGTAGGCTGTGTCTGTGGGTTTGTTTACTCGCCAAGCCCGTCGCCGCAAGTGACAGGTTCGACGAGAACGATGACCGGTGCTTGGTGTACCTAAAAGCACCGTTAGTGGATCGGGATGATCCGGAATGACGTGCTAATTCACCAATACGTGCCCTCACAAAAGCGCGATAACTTTATTTGTACTTGTCGAAGCGCCTGTTAATTTTAGTGAGCAGTCATATCCACATATACTATTTGTACTTTGTGACATTTTGTTTATTTGGATAATTGTTGCTCAGTCATACAAAAGTGAATAAATCGTTTTGAATAAGATTTTACAAAAAGATAGCTATATTTATTTTGAAAAAGTGCGAATGATATATTTAATATGAATTTTGTCGCGCTTGCGCTTTTGGTAAAGGAGTTCGGGCTTAATGTGCAATGGTAGTAAGCCAACGGTGACGGAGATGAAAAAATATGTCGTTGAGTGAAGTGTTGTGAAATAGTTTTCTGTTTGGGATTTAGGAATAAAAATTCCAAAAAGTAGACTTTAAATGTTGTTTCTCCGTTCTTACATACCCGATATTTGATATTATTGTATTTTTTTAAATAAAAGAACACTTATTGCGGCATAACTATAATAGTTAGACATGCTGTTCCGACACTTTATGTAAATAATAATGTGTTCTACAAAGTCGTAGTACATTATTTTATTCTATCATCAATAGTTTTCGCAAGGCACGCGATGTAAAGAATATTTTAGGTATTTTTTTTACACCTTGGGTTACATTATTGGAGTTTTAGTAAAATTCTCTAATCTTTTTCAAAAAAAGGTTTAAACCTATGTCACTCGGGAATAGTGTAACTTCCAAACAGTGAAAGAATTTTTCAAATCGGTTCAGTAGTTTCGGAGCCTATTCAATACAAACAAACAAATCTTTCCTCTATATAATATTAGTATAGATTAGTATTATATAGATAACCATAAATTAGACACTAAGGCATTTTATATTTATATGCTTGTATACATGATAAACCTTTTATTGAGGTATGCTTTGGCCCAGGCAACACCGGCAGTTACTCCTATAACAAATACGACTGTGTATTCACTGGTTCGTGATTTTACGTACCAACGGACTTACAAATCGAGTTGTAGATTGTGAACGAGAGAGTGACATAAGCTACTTTTTATCTCAAGAAAATGCAACGCGTCCTATTCTTGATTCTGAATTATAAATTTGACGTGAGCGAGAACGCGGGACCCATATAATAAGTACTTAATATTATAAGACGTAAGTCATTTATGTTCACGAATAATTTACCTTAGTTCTGTAATTTATATCTATGTGATATAAGTTGATTTTTTATTGTAGCTCAAAGTTAATGTAAATATAATTTCATAGACTGTCACGATTGAAATTGAATGATAGAACACTTTATTCTATTATAAGATACAAAGAACTTTCCAGAAATCGCTTTGCAAAATATTCTAAAAGCGTTTGCTAGATAAACCCGTACGAATATTTCTAGTGAGAAATTTATCATTGGAGGCCTTTCATGGAAATCAATCAACGGGCGATTGGCCGCGGATCAGATCGGATACCGAGCAGAGTTAACCGCTTAACTCTCGTTATATCGCGGCGGGAGAACATCAAGATAAATGTGCCAAAAATACCCCAACATGGCTCCTGGCGAGAGTATTTCCCGGGGGAGAATTCTTAGATATAGGTGTTTCCGTTCCCGTACCGACGGAACGTAGGGAGATCGAGAGGAAATCTCCTTACATTTGGATAACATTCAGACTCTCCGTTTATCTTCGCTCAAATGTTATTGAACGAGCTACGCACTTGAGAAAAAGGCGGAAACTTGATAATAACGTTACACTTACTTACGTTTCTTTTAGCTTTGGGTGATATGACATTTATTTTTATGAGAATAAATTCTATTTTTGACTATTTCGTCAAGCGCTCTTGGAATACTTCGAATCTATAACAGAACGAAAATCAATCATATAATATTGTAAACAATATAACTGTAATATAATTTTATTCTATTCGAAAGTAAGTGATAACTTTAGTCTTGGTAATGACTTTTGGCATTTAAAAAATATATCAAATTTCTATAATTACTAATTCTGAAAATAATTTTGAAAGATCTCTGAAAATTTTATTTCTGTAGTATAGGCATAAAATATAGCACTTCCACGAAGAAAAGTCGTCAGGGTAAAATGAGCCAAGATAGCAAACCACGACGCACCATCCATCAAGCTCTGGGCCTATGACAAGAAGGCTTAGTTTGCTCATGAATATTTATCGCCCTGTTTATACTGCGAACCGAGTGGCTTGTGAAAAAATAATAATGTTTGATTCAACAACTAACTTACCTGCGCGGCGTCGCGAAAAATTGCTTTGATGTGTCACAATTCCATTTGGTAAAAATGTATTTTTTTAAATCTACCATCGACTATCAAACGACACTTTATATATATTTATATTATAATTTCAAATAGTTTTGAATGATATTGTTTATTTTACATTAAATATATGAATACGACATAGATTTATAGCAAAAAAAGTGTGTTCTTTATAAAATAAATCAGATACTATCGCGAATCATTTAAGGCGACGTTACACAATAATAGGCTGTTTGGCTATAAATAAGAAGATACAGATCAGTGACCCCGGCCTACTTCCGAAGTTCTTTTACGTCTCAATCACCCTTAGCCTTTTTGTCCCGTTTAATTTACTCTACTCTCCGTCATAATTCCCATCTAGAAGACCAGCGGAAAGACCTATTGCGAAACCTCACTCTTACCTCACATCCAAAAAATAGCGCGGTATTATTCCAAGCACTTGATATACCTAGTATATTCTAAAGCACCTATACTACGACCTTACACAGAATTGTGGCTGAGATTACATTTTTCTTTAATCATTATGTTGATCTCAATTAATTCTTACGATTCATTGTTTCGGATCGTAATCTCCCAATGAACAGAGCCTTAGTTTGGTGAATTGAGTTCCTGCATTGAGAAATATTATTATACAATATTTTTTTTATTGGATTTATTGATGAACTTTAAGAAATTTTACGAAGCCCGAAGTATTTTTTTTTTATTCTGCCCGTTTGATTTTATTTGTCAATGCGATACATTCATCAAGAAAGTCATTCGTGAACACGTGGTCTCGTGTATCCGCAAGATTCCTTAAAATAGTCGCTAATGTCATTCAGATGCTCAAAACAATTTAAATAACATAATTGTCTGCATAGCTAAGCCACATGCGATACAATATTTTAAAATGTGTAAAGTAAGAATTGTATTTAAAAGCATTCTTAAACCTATAATAAAAGGTTCATCATTATTATAATATTAAAATTATTTATCACTTCACGATGACATTGTTAGAAGACGCCTAAATGATATTGCCAATACAACTTTCCAATCTAATTGCATCAAACCATATAACATCTTACCATTCCTTTTTTTTTATTGCTTAAATGGGTGGACGAGTTCACAGCCCACCTGATGTTAAGTGGTTACTGGAGCCCATAGACATCTACGACACAAATGCGCCATCCACCTTGAGATATAACTTCTAAGGTCTCAAGTATAGCTACTTAACTTAAGATGGTGATAAACTTATAATGTATCCTTGTATATATTATATGTTTATCAACATCAGACATGTCAATTCACTGTCTTTTGTTAGTCTAAATAAATCAACTATACACCGCAAATTTAAACTGTAACAATTTAAGCCGTCAATAGGTACTCTTACCAAAAAATACTGTTACAAAAGACTGCCTTTGTTACTCGCCTCGTCTTTGTTTTGGCGAACTTCTTTGATCAATCATGACAAATTGTATTTTGTTATAAGAGCACCCAGTGAAGAACTTTGACAGTTTTTGGTCGAAACTTTTCTTTTGTGACAACAAACGAACGACTTCAATTAGTTTTTGATGGTATAATAATCTATTTTTTTTTTCTTCTTTTAAATTCAAAACTTTACATAATTTCATGTACATTTGTGATTAGTACTCGAACTTATGGAATAAATTATAAACTTACTTTACTCTACGTCTTTATAACTCGATTTCATTAATTTATTTGGTCCAATTATTTTATTTGGAGCTCATTTTTATTTTAACAAAATTCTGTGGACTAAGCTTAACATCATCTAGTGATAAAGTATAATTTATTATAAGAATAGTTAATTAGAACAATATACATATGTTGCCCAATAACAACAATGGTAGTGACAAGTCTGATTGTGCGTTTTTTTACTGGTGGTAGGACCTCTTGTGAATCGGCACGGGTAGTAACCACCGCCCTGCCTATTTCTGCCGTGAAGCAGTAATGCGTTTCGATTTGAAGGGTGGGGCAAGCGTTGTAACTATACCGAGACCTTAGAACTTATATCTCAAGATGGGTGGCACATTTACGTTGTAGATATCTATCGGCTCCAGTAACCACTTAACACGAGGGGGACTGTGAGCTCGTCCACCCATATAAGTAATAAAAAAATCACATACTCCGCCGTGCCAACCGCACTCGGTCTGCGACTGTACCAACTCCAAAATGACGCGTCCTCAGTGGCAACTATCCAGTCTCCGAGTACCGAGCGAAGCACTTCCATAAACTACAGAACAGCAAAAAGATTGGGCAGCTCCCTTGTCTATGTCTCCAAAGCGAATCGTCAAAATAAGGTCCTATGCGCTGGATGATCCTAAATTTTTCACTCACATGCAACAAAAATACAAATTGGAACAACTGTTTTCAAAAAAATATATTAAACCCGTCCATTTCTAGGTCACCTAAGTCCATATATTTTAGGGCCAGATGGTTAACTTTCGACGTTACCGCAAGCGAACAGTAATTTTAGCCGCAACTTTTTCAAACTGACGCGATAAAAGATAAAACAAAAACGATAAAAAATCCGAGCCAAAAGACCAAAGCACCGGCCCATCGACGTCGAAAGTTCCTCAATATATCGTGTCAGTAATATCATAATATCTGTTCTGTCCTCTTCAAGTTTCACAATATTTTACGCTGCCTCACATAAACGACGAATGCCTTGGAGGCCGAGAAAAATATGGTGAGCAATAAAAATGTCAAGTCAGGTCATCAGAATGAAAAGCCCGCGGCGTTTTGTCGCCAGATGTGCCACCGAATCAATGAAAAACTGTTTTCCTCCGTGACATGTCGGTGTTATGTATAAGGCACGTTTCGCTATTAATGCTGAATATTGAAATACAATATATAAAATACATTGCTTACAGTAAGTTACAAAGGAACTTTTAGTAAAAAGTTGTAATGAAGATCGATTTTGTCGAACACGGTGACTTCAGTGACATTTAAAACAAACCCTGCCGAAACTTAATTATTGAAAATTTGACTTCAATACATAAATCAAATTAGACTGAAAGCAACTCTTTTAGTACGATAAATATTTTGCCGAATAAATTATTAAGTAATTGACTTTATTAAATTTTTGTTTTAAATGAGTGTACTGTTATTAAGCTATTGCATAGCTTCTATCGCGGGCTTTGAGCGCGGCGACTGAATCAAGAAATTCCGTAACGAAAATAACCTGACACCCTCACTACGCCTACTATGTAGCTCGCGTTCAACACATTCATACGTTGCGCTAGTGTAGTATTTGTGAATAAGCGCGCGGCGTGACGTCGCACTGCATGAGCATCGTGAAAAGTCTGCCCATCTCTCTCTCACGCGGTCTAGCTTATGAGTGTGAAGGGGACAGTTAATGTTTTGCTTTTGTTAATGTTTATTAATACAGCGTGGTCTTATTTTTATTATTGTTTTAATATTAAATTATTATTGTCTAATTGTAATTGCATAAGTTGATAAAAAGTGCTTTGCAATAGCTTTACCGCGGCAGTCCCCGAGTGCCACACGTCTTTTTTTATTACAAAGAATTTCAGCTGATGAAAAGTGATTACCAGAATCTATAGACATCACAACGTAAATGCCACCGCCCACCATGATGTTATAATGTCTAAGTCTCAATTGTATAGTACATATAATGCTATATTCATATATCTAGAAACCAGAACGAATTCCCACTTCGCGGCAGAAAGGGACGTGTGGTAACACCAACCTGGGCTGGCTCAAGCGATTATCTACTACCAGTAGTTATATCAACAGATCCCTAAAAAGCCACATGTCAATTGGTTCAGCCACTATAACGATAAAAATTCATCAAATAAGAAAAGACAAAAATTATGTTTAACTTAAGTCGTATTAAATTAGTGAGGTGTAGTTCCATTTTCAAACGCGTGTAAAGCACCATATTTGTGTTTGTTAAATAACCAAAATGTTCTTTACAGCTACATTATAAACGACAGGGAAACCGAAAACGTATCGACGGTTAAGAATCAATAGTATCTATCTCAAAAAAGTCAACTTTACACTAGATAAAAAAAACATTTCTTCGCTTCAACTAATGAACTAAAAAAGGGTAAATATATGCTCGAAACTTTTAAGTAAACTTATATTATCTTAATATTGTCACATACCAAGGTAGACAATATTGGCAAAAAATTTACGCGCTCGTAACATAGGTGGTATTTCCATGACAAGTAACTTAGGAAGTACTGTGAATATTGAGATAATTGCTTGAACAGTCTATGCCAAATTGGACATTAAATCTATTGACTTAAAAAAGTAAACACAACCAAAAATGGAGATAGACATTATTGATTCTTAACCGTCGGTATATAATATGCGTGCGCTGTTATCTTTGCTGACAGGACACGTTTCTGATACCAGCACCTGCTTGCGCTGACACGCGAAATACGTACATATCGTATCGTGAAATTATTTCAGTAACGTTTAATAAAAATGTCGTTTTAGTGACGACGTATAAATCGAAAACGTTCGCACTCCTTAGGTGAGCGAGTTTTTCTTCGAAGAATAACGTGCTCTGTAATATATTGAAGCACTTGTATAACATTCGCTTCTAATATCAATCTTATTGTTATTCTGTGTACTACAGAAATATAGCACTCAATAGAGTTCAAGAAATTTATAACATTCAATGATTTATTGTATTTTCTCAGTCAGGCGAGTTCACCTCATAATATGTGATTCCCAAAAAAATGTAGTGGTATTAGTTTTGGATTGTTTGTGGATTTAGTTTAAGATCAAATGGGTTGTGAGCTCCTGTACTCATATACAGAAATAAAGAGCCCAATTTGAGATGTTAAGTGGAAAACATAATTTTATAACATTTGTTTTATCCTACAAGAGAGAGCCATGCTTGGTACTGCTTTGAAGTATAAAATTAGGACTGAGATTATTGGACAACTATTAACATAGCCAACGGTCACTGGAGCAGACAGGTTCTTGAGTAGAGACCGATCAAAGATAACAACCCAGCAGTAGAAATCTATAGATTGATGACGATGATGCTATCCTACAACAGAAACTGCCTGATAGCTTTATGACGCAAAAAGCAGGATGATAATTCTGGCAAAGAACAGATTAAAAAGGGTAATGTATAAGGTGGAGCGATGATTGGGAAGAGTAGTCGGCAATAAGTGGATGAGGATAGGGACAGGTGGACAAGAATCTTGCATTTTTATTAATTGATGATTTTTGTTCAATTTAATCTTTTAGGTTTCTGTTGGATCTTAACCCAAATTTACAAAATAAACCGTTAATTAAATCTTTTTTGGATACCGTATCTCAAAAGCGACACGTTTTAATCTCGATACAATTTACTCGTAACGAAACAATGGGCTCATAGCTACGATACCGGGGACAAAGCGACAACTCAACATCGCACCCATAAAATCCTGATCCAATAGAACGGAGGCTATAGTATTTATCCACCTATTTTAAAGAGGGACATAACACCGATGGAGAACAATGAGTACAGAGCTGTTTTCATGTCGGAAGTGGTATTACACTGAACATTAGCTACAGCGATAAGGCGCCGACACAAATTGGTGGGGGCACGCGAACACGACGATCGCATTTGAACAAAATGTGGACCTAGAAAATCTTATGCCTAACCTAGTTCTCAAAGCGCGCTGATCTCAGATAGTGATTTGACAAGATACAAGCTCGCTTAAGTGCAATTCCCGTTTCTTTGTTCAAATTCGGTGTTTTACAGATAAGTTGTGAGTTGTAATCTCAACGTAGTGGTAGTTGTTCACTATGATACATGTATATTCACTATGAGATTTTCAGAGTTGAAACCATCCCTCACTTTACAGACGTGAACACAAATACAAATGGATAAATTTGATCTGATAGACACCGCTAATATGGTAACTGAGACAGTGGCTATGAAGCTACATTTACTTGGTATAGGAGCAATATAGTATAGTATTGGAAGAAAAAATTCTTGAAATAAACTATATTACCCAAACAGTATTATATAGATTCAAATATGATGCGATCAGATCCTTCTACAGCAAGATATTAGTTATGAATTTTATTTGTAAAGTGTTCTTATGGAAAGTGCAAAGGATTTCAACTGGCCCACGGCTCACCTAGTATGCTGTGCATACACACGAAACATGAGGTTCAATTATATTTTTAAGAACTTTTTAAGTGGTCATAGCTTCTGAAAAAAAAGCAGTTAACCCAAAACTGGTAATCTCCTTTTTTAACTAAGCCCTTTACAACTGGGTTTCCTCTAAAATAAGCTCTCCTGCATATTTCTCAGTACTTTGACGAAGCCTACCATAATAAGTTATTGTGTGAATATACTGAACCCAAAATTTCAATTCAAAAAATTAAAAAATATTTTGTAAATGTATTTACTATATATTTATATGTAATGTTATATGTAATGTTCACGATTGACTTCCACGGTGAAGGAATAACATCGTGTAATAAAAACCAAACCCGCAAAATTGTAATTTGCGTAATCACTGGTGGTAGGACCTCTTGTGAGTCCGCACGGGTAGGTACCACCACCCCGCCTATTTCCGCCGTGAAGCAGTAATGCGTTTCGGTTCGAAGGGTGGGGTAGCCGTTGTAACTATACTGAGACCTTAGAACTTATATCTCGAGGTGGGTGGCGCATTTACGTTGTAGATGTCTATGGGCTCCAGTAACCACTTAACACCAGGTGGGCTGTGAGCTCGTCCATCCATATAAGCAATAAAAAAAAAAAAAAAAAAAAAAAAAAAAAAAAAAAAAAAAAAAAAAAAAATCTTAGAAAGGTGAATTCTTAAATTCTTTTTTCACTACAAATCCCGTGATTTCTTTATCCACGATTGCGTTGTTACCCGCCGTCTTCCACTATCGGCCATAAATTAACAACGCTCTGATATTCATTGACTTTGCGATCACAACTGCGCGACTGCATTTGAATAATGTACGGGGAATTCTATGCGAGACCAGATAAATTACGCCTTATTTATTCACCGATTAAGTCTTTTTTTTTGTGTAATTTAAACATGTTATCTACAAGCTCTTGAATTTCATTTTAGAATAAAACGGATTTATAGATAGGAAAATTTATCTATCAATTTATACTGCCACAGATGATCAGATAGACTCACTGCCTATCTGACGCTATTCAGCTAACAACTGTTCTCCTAATCAAATTTTAGCACAGTACTTAAGAAGTAACAAACTTAGTAATTAAAGTATTTTTATTTTTTATTTTTATTGCTTAGATATTTGGACGAGCTCACAGCCCACCTGGTGTTAAGTGGTTACTGGAGCCCATAGACATCTACAACGTAAATGCGCGACACACCTTGAGATATAAGTTCTAAGGTCTCAGTATAGTTACAACGGCTGCCCCACCCTTGAAACCGAAACGCATTACTGCTTCACGGCAGAAATAAGCGGGGCGGTGGTACCTACCCGTGCGGACTCACAAGAGGTCCTACCACCAGTAATTTCAATTAAGGTGACATCGTATCACAGTTGATGATAGTCAAAATCTAAAAGATCTACCATACATTCCTAAATGTACCATAGGTCTAAGAAAAACGAGCGAAATAATTCAAGTAACAGAAGCTAGCGAACAAGAAAATTTATTTTCCAAAATTATTGTAGTACTTAAAAAAAGAAACCGTAAAAAAATTGGTCTAAAAAAATTAAACATTGTAAAAGAAAGCTTCATACATACTCGAATAACTAACTGAACTGAACTGTTTGACATATGAATAATAAATACATTTCGTTTTTCAAATTTGGTCTTCACAATAATAAAGTGATATCGAATGTAGAGTTAAGTGACTCATTCTGTGAATACAATAATTGTAATTTCTTCGAAGCCATATATTTTCATACAATAGATTTTACCGCAGATTTCTTGTGATGTTCTATTATTCATACTCCGAACAGGCGTATTTTAGTATTTGCTTCTACATTCAATACGTACGAGCAATACATGTGTATTTGAATAGAAGTCAACCCAACTATATTTTCTTAGACTTTTTCACATTAACATTACGAGTACTTACAATTACATTTTACAGTAAATTTACAATCTCGAACATTTGGAAACAATTTCCCTGGTTACAGCTGAAGATAATTAAAAAGAAGAATTTGTGAAATATATTACCTATGGAAAATTAAATTTTATATATCGACGCTTGAAAGGCAAACGTGACTAAGCGACAATAACTGCTTTATACATAAATGATAGGCAATAACCATATTCGATGCGCAAAAAAATATATATTTCTAGGTCTATTAAAATCATTTCAATCCTACAGCTAGATTCGTTAAAGTAGAATTTTTTTCAGGTATTTCAACTTTAAATTAGTTTACTGTAAAGTTCACGCATTGTCGCTTAGTCACGTTTGCCTTTCAAACGTCGACATGTATACGAAAAAAACATGGTTCTTCTACAGAGCGTTAGTGAATTCTTTCTTCTCTAGTCAAAAAGCAATTTTTTGTGGTTTTATTTATATTTTATTCGAACATCCACCGATTCGATGAATTGCGAAACTCAATAATTATCAATATTACAACCTAACAACTGAAGAATGCGTCAATTTAAAATGTACACGCATAAGACCGAAAGTAGTTCACTGAAATACAACGACGAAACTAAACTAGACTATTTTATTACTCATCTGTAATATTTTAAGGCATACGTAAAAAAACTTCGTACTTTCTGAATCCTCTTCTGATTTCTGAACGCCTCGCGATTCCGTCAAAAGTATCAACTTTACTGCTCTGCCACATAGCTTTTAGCCATATCTTTAAACCAATACGTACACTAAAACTTCAACGTACCCTAGTAATATCTATATATCTAATATCTATATAATGTACCCCGATGACAGAACCATTAACATTTATCTTGACTCCCAGGAGAATCTGTGTTCCGAAGCGCTGCAGGCTCATCTCGATATGGGCCAAGAAAAACAGGTACGGATCTTAGATAAACGATTTGGGTCGCACGACACAACTTCGCTCCACAATACATGTGCTCATTTTCTATTTTAACGCCAAATATTTATTTATCGGTAAGGATTACAACATAATCTACAGTAGCATACAGATGAATAGCACAATGTTAAAATAAAATAAAATAAATTGTAAAGGGAAAAACGGTTCTTTAAAATAATAAATAAATATTTACTAACAATCACGCCACGTTAACTGGTCCCGTGATAAGTTCGTAAAGAACTTGTGTTACAGGTACCAGATAACGGAAATAAATGTAAGATTTTTATTATACACATACATATATTTAATATACGTCCATAACGCTGGAAAATACTATTTATCATACAAATATCCTCCCTTGGCGGGATTCGAACCCGCGACCCCCTTGTGTAGTGACCATGTCACTTACCACTACACCAAACGGCCGTTAAAATAACGATAAATTGCTTATTTTATATTTGAGTATTGAATATGTTTCTTATTAGGCATTCGTGTGTATATGTATTAGTAATTTACTGATGGTATGCTGATTACTGGCGTCTTGTGAGCCCGGACGGTAACACCACCCTGCTTACTCTGCTGAAAAGTATTAATGCTGAATGGAAAGGGTAAGAAGTCTACAGCCTAAAGGCAGTTCTTACATTATAATTAGGACTTCGGACCTCGTGCTAATCTTTCGAGGAATTAAGACTTACACCTTGTGTCCGGGATATTATCACCATTTTCAAAGAAATATTATCTATTAGCTGCGATAGCTCCTTAACGAGAATAGGACTGTGAAAGTCACGCGTCTATGCGACAAATAAATTAAAAACGCACAAATTACCTAATATCCTAATTTGTTCGAAACTCAATAAAGTTAAGGTCTCATTTACTCTACGTTAAGGTATCGTATACTCTACTTTATCTTATTGCCAGCATGCTACCAGTAATAAAACTTACTGTTAGACAATTTAAGTGAACTTGTACTGTAATGATCTTATGCCGTGCCAGTCGGAAAGCAATCAAACAAATAATAATGATGTCAGAAGCGAAAAGCTTCCTTGTGTACTTCGCACGTCAATGTCAACGGCGGAAGCAGTGGGAATTCCATAATGATAAGGTTTCGGAAGAGGAAATAGTGAAACAGTATTTATCTTTGGCACAAAAAACGAATAGATTTATTTGAATAGGTGAATGCAATGCGGGCTTAGGCGTGAGTGGACTTAGAATGTATTTTTTTCTCTTTACGAACATACTTTTATTACACAATGTAGTTTAGTTGGATCTCATTCGTGAACATCACCGAAATCATCCATCAAAACCAAAGAAAGCATATTAGAAAAATTAGCTACATTAGTTGTTGCCTACGAGGCGTATTGCCTAATAGCAAACTGAAATTTATATTAAAGGGAATGTTATTTTGGCATTCGACTTAATTTTTTTTTTTCACGTATTTTATTAGTGAATATCTCGAGTATATAATGTTGTACGGGAACACGACCCTACCCGTTTCATCACGCACACATGATTACGTACACGGCGTGCCATTTCTATTCCCATTTTCCCAAACACAATGAGTCATAGATTAAGAAAACGTACGCGTAGATACGGCGTCATACAACGATTATTACGTACGCATGACGTAAGCGTACTACAATTAAGGAGACGGAAGTAAGATAGCCTGTATATTTCGAAGTATACATGTCTATACAGGCCTTTAAAGTCATCGTCGCCTAAAGAATAAGACGTCCGGTGCATTCGTATCTATCGATGCAACGGTGTTCGAATCCCGCAAGCGGGTATCAATTTTTCTAATAAAATACGTACTTAACAAATGTTCATTGACTTCCACGGTGAAGGAATAACGTCGTGTAATAAAAATCAAACCCGCAAAATTATAATTTGCGTAATTACTGGTGGTAGGATCTCTTGTGAATCCGCACCGATAGGTACCACCATTCCGCCTATTTCTACCATGAAGCAGTAATGAGTTTCCGTTTGAAGGGTGGGGCAGCCATTGTAACTATACTAAGACCTTAAAACTTATGTCTCGAGGTGGGTGGCGCATTTACGTTGTAGATGTCTATGGGCTCCAGTAACCACTTAACATTAGGTGGTCTGTGAGCTCGTCCACCCATCTAAGCATAACAGCACAATATTCAAATGATGACGGATTAGACTGGTCATTCGTAGCTGAAACGTCGTCTATACTAATATTATAAAGAGGAAAGATTTGTTTGTTTGTTTCGAATAGGCTCCGAAACTACTGGACCGATTTGAAAAATTCTTTTGCCATTAGAAGCCGACATTGTCCCTGATGAACATAGGCTACTTTTTTTATTTATTTCTTTTATTTTATTTTTTTGGTTTCATGTGTGTTTTAATGTTTCCGAAGCGAAGCGAGGGCGGGTCGCTAGTAAATGATAAAGTGAAAATAATTAATCCGACATTAAACCGTAAAAATAGTTTTAATTGTGTCTACGACTCGCAAAGGCGGAAGACAATATTACGCTCAAGGGTTCAGTCATACTAATACATCGTTAAAGAGCGTTATCTAAAAGTGATAAGGATGTTTTGTTGCAGATACTATAATATGTTATATCCCACCTAATTGTTCATTATTTGTATTTGACTCATGCCAATGTCTAAAGTTGAATTTCGCGGTATGTCACATGTCGATCTTCCTCAATCAGTTTACGCACAGCATTAACGTTTTCTTGGGTGACTGCAGTTTTTGGACGACTTGACGGGGATCATCACTGAGCTTGACACGTCCACGTTGAAACTCAGCAAACCAGCGATAAATTGTGGTTTTGGATGGGGCTTCATCACCAAATGCAGAAATCATCCGGTCAACACACTGTTTTTGTGTTAAACCACTTCGAAAGTCATAATAAATCGTCGCTCTTGAATTTTCTCGAGTCAATTCCATTTTCTCAACGACTAAACAAGTTTGACAAAACCTCGTGACAAGACCGAGAATCTTTTTTTAAATAAATAAATGGTACTCGATTTTTAAAACCAAGGAGTTTTCAATTAAAAAGATTTTAATATGACAGGAACAGTGGAAATATTCCATTCCCGATACTTTTAGTGCAGCCTAGTACGTCTCTTATAGGCTGCAAGTCCCAAGTCATCTTTTAAAATACGCGACATGGTTCTAGGTGCTATCTTCATCTCCCGAGATAAAATATTTTGCTTTCGGACAGGATTTCTTCAAATTCTTTCCCTTATTGCTTTGACCACCTTTTTCGTACGAACACTACGTTGACGGCCAGATCTTTTTCTGTCACATACAGAAGAGGTCTCATTGCACCTATTAATAGCCCGGTACACAAACATTTTACTAATACTAAGCGTATGTTTTAAAAATTACATTTGGCTCCATACCTACTTTGTGTAATGCAATCACAGCGATTCGGTTTTCTTTTTCACCCCACTCCAATTTAATATCGAAAAATATTGTACAATGTATTGGCGCCAAAATGAGAAAACTCAATGAGCAATCATATAAAAATAACAGATTCCAAATTCAAATATAATATTTTATTTATTTTTAATTGTAACAGTATTTATGGCCAGACTAAGTATTTATGAAAAAAGACATTTGCCTCAACTTGTGAAAGCCTGCTTTTTTATTTGAGATCGTTTAAACCTCTTGTGCATATGGCAATCTCCATCCATATCTTGCCATATTAATCATATAGCGTACAATAACCCATAACGGTTTTTATAGTAATGTTTATTATCCTAGCTGATAAACGTGCCTCTGATATGGCAGGTCCCCTCCGTGACAGTAACCACCGCTGTCCAACCAACTATATTTCATCTTTTCAATGTTTTATCACACGCCACGGACGAGGAAACTCGGACAATCCACGGTACTTTCGCGATTATACAAATAAAAACACTTTTATGTGGACCCTTGGGCTATTTGTTTAAAATGACCCTTTTGAAGTGTCTCGAACACGAATTTTCCTCACGCAATCCCCGGTGTGTTTATAACAAAAGTATATTCCAAACGGTTAACTTAGATGAAATTTAAACGTGTTTAAGTGTTTCGAATATGTGTAGCAATTGAAATTGAAAAGTGTGAAGGGACTGTCTCCAGACCTGTAATAATGTTGGTGACTTCGGACAAGATTACATCAAAGGATCTCGATTGAAACATACTGTACTAACGTTTCTTAATGCTTGACACAGCTTAAAATCTAGTGATGCACTAGGTTAAAAGCTTCGCGAGTGACGTTCAGTTGCTACATTTTGATTGGATAATTCACCAAATAGGAATTCGCTCGAAAAAGTGTTTATGTATTATATTTTTTTAATTTAGATGTTACTGACTATCGTTATAGCTTCAGAAATACTCCTCTTAAACGCTACGTCTACATGGATTCTTACCTACTACTTGTAGAATTTATTTTCTGATGTGTTGCCATTGTTTCATCAAGGTAAACGTCAACAGGTTCCTTTACGTCTTTACGAACGAATTTCAAAATAAATATTGTGTTATTAAAACAAAAGCGCCAACATAACGGTGGCGGCCATTACCATTTTGGCAGTCCCACATATCCCGAGCGGCCCCTCAGCGTGGACACCTCATTAGAGGTTCGGTCCCCGGTCCAAAAAAAGGCCCAAAACACGTCATTACGGATCCTCCCGATCCATTAACGGTGCTTTTAGGTACCACAAGCACCGGTCACCGTCCTCGTCGAACCCGTCGCTTGCGAAGAAGGGCTCGACGAGCGAATTAACCCACAGATACAGCCCACTGAGTTTCTCGCCGGATCTTCTCAGTGGGTCGCGTTTCCGATCCGGTGGTAGATTCTGCGAAGCACTGGTCTTGCTAGGGTCAGTGTTAGTATCACTCTGGTTTGAGCCCCGTGAGCTCACCTACTAGGTAAGGTTACGCTAGCCTCTCAAGGCTACCAGTTTAGGTAGAAAAAGAAAAAAAAAATCGGGTAGTATGCCATGAATTCTCCTTTTATTACTACATATTTTTAGGTCACCGTAAGAGTCACAACGGCAGAGTAAACGGTAAAAATGATAATTTGTTTCACCAAAAAACGCCTATAGCATTTAATTTTAAACAAATTCCTGTGCATGCGAATAACCCGAGCACACCGCCGGTCGGTTTCCAACATAGTTACGTGCACGCTACCCAATGATATACATGAATGAAGTGTCCGGCGGTAGGTCTTTTCATCGTTTATCGCGTGGCACGGCTGAAGGAGCTTCCACAATCGACCCGCACTCTATTCATGCTCAGGTAACCGGAGATGTTTTGAATCTATCTAAATACGGTACCCGGCTGCTAAATTATTTATCTTTGCAGTCATCTATGGGTGTATTACGAGGGACCACGATACACTAAAATTTAATTGGATCACGTTTCCATATCCTTACACAACAGATGACCGTAAAAGATAAAGTCCGGGTTTCGTAGGAGATATAGCGAGAATTTTTGAAGATAACACGTTCCATTATGTATTGAATTCTGTATTAGAAATCGTATATCGTCTTAAACTTTTATAAACTTCTAGTGTTCGCCTAAAGATCGAAATTTGACCACAAACACTGATACCGCAAGGTTTGAATTAATAACAATTAAAAATTCACTGCATTTAAAAATCAATCAGCCAAACAGAGGATAAAATGGTACCGTACTGTTTTGCCTTTACGTACATAAATATGGATTATTTTCGTCTAAATTATAATCGAAGCTCATTTATAATCAAATATCGTTTTTGTTGGCATTAATTCAAAATTAAAGTTTCAGCCGATCACATTTAGGATGGCTACTATAGTCCATGAACTCTTCCGTCCGCCACAAGGCCCAGAGGTCAAAATTGCATAAAAATAAAGAAAATGTCATACTCTAAACTAAACCACATAATTTCTATGAATAAAAATAAATATTCTCGTAAATAATTTAAAAAAGTAGATCCAAAAAACTTGTATAGATTTTTGTTATAACATATATTAAAATTACTAAATATTATGCCGTATATTTATAGTATTGGACTTTAGAGTAAAAAGTCATTATTTTCTTATGCAATCTAATTAATCGTAAAATATTTATACATACTATCCAACTAAAAATAAAGAAGCGGAAAATAAAATACTAACATAATTCAGAATATAGATGAAATAAGAAATAGCGTTTCTTGAAAAATCTGCGCACATTCAGATGATTAATAGACTGGCTTTCCTGTTCTACGGGTACGGTCGTAAAAACAGTATTGACCTTATTGTTGCTCTATCGTTCACAATGCCGTCCTCAAGAGTTATTTAGAGATAGCTTTTATTGTGGCTGAACTCGGTTTGCGACTTGTGTTAGTTTTCACTTTCATTACAAATGAATTATGAAGTATCCACGTTCTCGTTGTTCGTAAGATTTCTCGTCTATTTATACCTACTAATATTATAAAGAGGAAAGATTTGTTTGTTTGTTTATATTGAATAGGCTCCGAAACTAATGAACCGATTTGAAAAATTCTTTCACTGTGTGGAAGCTACACTATTTCCGAGTGACATACGCAATCTTTTTTGCAAAAAAAATTAGGGTTCCTTACTAAAACTCCAATAACGTAACCCAAGGTGTCAAAAAATTACCAAAAATATTCTTTACATCGCGTGCCCTGCGAAAACTATTGATGATAGAATAAAATAATGTACGACTTTGTAGAACACATTATTACTTACAAAAAGTGTCGCGACAGCATATGTCTAACTATTACAGTTTAGGTGTTCTTTTATTTAAAAAATAAAACAACGTCAAATATCGTTGAAATTTTTGTTAAAGACCCGAGCGGAGCCGGAGCGGGCCGCTAGTTAAAAATAAGAAAGGCTACTTGCACGATGGACTGCTAAAATAATATTCGACAATAATTCAGATCTTAGGTATTCGATTATTAATGACGTTAGATTTCAAACAAATTATAAATCTTTAACAGAATAGGCCAGTCAAGCGGCACGCTAACACTACTTTAAAAAACTACGTATTCTAATTACAAAATCTCTGCTGACAACGAATCTGTATGTAACATTTTTGTTGAGAGAATCTCTAATACCTGAAAGAAGTTATATAAATAATACTGTCAAGGGAATCCCGAGTACAATAGTCATAAATCACGTTTTAGGATGTTCCTATAATAACATCGCGTCTTGAATTTTAATTATTGACTCTCTCGGAAGATTCGGGACATCTTACGCTTTCCTCATATTCTGGGATGTTAGCACACATTGACCGGGTGCGTTCTACGGCACGACCCACAATAGGGTTGACGCAACCAGCAAAATAAAATACAAATTATTATAAGATAAGAGTTTAAAAAACTGTTTTTATTAAATAAGCAGCAAAAAATTCTGAAATCCTATCAAATACAATCAAATTTTCACATCACTTGCCTATAATTCGGGTAGCATTAAGATAATGTTTATTGATACAAAATTTAAACAGATGATCATAACGATTGAAATTCAGAGGTAGAGTATAAAGTAGTTCTCGGAATGCATAGACAGTACAATGTGAATGCCTCGGTCCACCTCGAGGTACAAAGCGATGTTAAAATTGCTTTAATGAATCAGCTGTTCTACATAATTACACACGCAAGCGAACTTACATGATAGTGTCTGATCGCCGTTGCTTATAAATATCAACCACTCCAAGGGTATCATAACCCGTGACATATAATTGAAGACTTTTTCATACCTCCTTCGTCAGATCATCCCAAAGTCGACTTATAAATAGCAAAAACGATATTTATGAATACGCTGTGTATGAATGCATTTGTTCCAGGTAGTCTATAAATATTAATACGTGAAGCAAAAACTTTGTATCCCTTTTTACGAAAATTGCACGGACGGAGGAGTATGAAATTTTCCACACTTATAGAGAATATAGAGAAGAAGTGCCCAATGCTAATATTTTTTTAAATAGTGCACAAAAGATACATTAAATCAATAAAGAAAACATTACACATACTACATACCATGTATTTGACGCACACACGCATGCATACTATTTATTGTCAAACTTTTGTTCTTGACGTCTGTGGTCAAATTGAGAATAGATTAAATATTGTTTGTCTTTATTAATATTTTTTATAGTGTAGTCTTGGCGAAATTTGTGAATATAGAAGTATAAAATACAATCATAATAGTGTACAATTTTACAATTCCAATTAATTATAGTCGAATTTCGACTACTGCGGGACCACTAGTAAGAATAAATTCTGTAAATGAGTCGAGGGTAAAAAGAAATGAGTCATCTGAGACAAACAGAGCATCCAGCTTTAGGTTAGATTATGAAACCGGAACCGTGTGAGATAACGAAACGACCTACAATATACGGTAAATAAAATTAAGAGGGTTTGATTTTGTTACACGTTTTTATTAAACGCTACACGGAAATTCGGTTTAAGCGGACTAACGAAAGTAATAAACCAGCGTAATGAACAGAAATTGCGGCACGATTTACTTAACACAAATTTAATGCGTCTGTAAAAAGCCGTTAATATTACACCGCAACATACTCTCTAGGAGACAATTTAATTCCGTTCAAATAAACTTTTAAACGTAACATTAGTTTTCAGAAGCTTGCGTGAGTCTCAATTTATGTTTGCCTACAACAATTTAACCCGACATAATACAAAATAAAACTATATTTAAAAACCGACCATAACAATAAAAGTAGCGGAAACCCTAGCTTGAAGTAGTAAATCATTTTAATAATTGATCCGGCTTGAAATATTCATGAAGTTCCATACTAAAGGTGCACCCAAAGAAAACGGATGAAAAATGCTTCGACCCTTCTAATATTTCACTACATCTGACCGTTTTTGATGATAGGACCTTAAGTTTGCATAACGTGGTAACTCATGCAAACATTTACCAACTACAAGCACATAAGTTTCCGGTAACCTGTTTTTATTTGGTTACATTATTATTTGTGTACTCTGAATATCGTATTAGGTACTTTGTGTTTTTTGTTAGTGTTATTTTGTCATATTATTATATGGAGAGACGTTCTCTCGTCCTAAAATTTTTTATCGGAGTCTAATTTGCCTGTTGAGACATGTTTAGGAATTATCTATGTAATACAGTAAAGCTATTCAAAATATATGAATACTTTGAAGTGAGCGATAGGAGGATAGTGCTACCTACGAAATTCAGTGCTCACAGTTCCTCAATGAAAAATTCTTATTTTATTTTCCAGATAAACAATTATATATGTGGGTGCCTCAGACCTCGACACTTAAGCAAAACTCGAAAAGAATACGAGAAACCGTGTCGTTTTGTAAATTTGGGAATATACGACGAAAGGAAAGATCTTCCACCGAGCGGGTGACATTGCTCGGTAGACCGACGGTCCGAATGTTGTTGTTCGGAACTTGTATATATGCGCTTTATCTTGAAAATATCGTAAGCGAGATTCAGGCATCTGTCAATTATCTTGCGTTGTATAATGGCTACCCGCCACAGTAAATAACATGAAGTTTTGTACTGTTCGTGTTGGTAATTTTGTTTATTCAGAGCACAAGTACTAACATAACACTCACAACATACCACTGTTTATTAATGTTTTTAGAATGACTTCTAGCTTGAAGAATAAGATATACTAATGTAGAATAACTCCATCACAACGGAAACTTTCGTCCGACGCTTCAAATTTGCAGTAACCTTGTAATGTTCCATGAACTCTCATAAGATAGGCCTACAGCATTTGCCAATAATAATAAAAAAAATATAAAAAAATAATAATTAAAAAGCCCTTGATGCAATTATATTATTTGTTATAGTTATGTTATATGCATAGACCCCTCTCAGGTAAAGGCCTCCTCCAAAGATTTCCATTTTGCATTGTCTCTGGCGACATAAATCCAGTGTGGTCCAGCAACTTTTCTAATGTCGTCCTCCCAACGCGTATACGGTCTACCGACGCGCCGCTTGCCCTGTGGATCGCCCCATGCAGTTACTTTACGGCCTGGCCACGGGGATCGGCGGTGCGAACAGCGAAGCGGTGGGCGAGGCGACCATTCGCGCAGCACCGTTTGCAGGCCACGGGTACTCACGTTCGCCGCCGCGACTAGTAAGGAAGTCCGACAGCGAAATGTCTATATCGAAATTATCTCGATATTGCTTACAAATTAATAGTTTTTTGGTTCAGGACCTATTATTTGGAAAAGATTGTGAAGTACATGATTTGAATAAGAATTGGAATATACCTATAGATGGAGAATTATTATTCCACAAGAAGTACGAGAAATACTTTGGGTGGCTAGACTTCCAAATAGCTGGTCTAGCTAGTATTTCAACTATTTTTATTTTATTGCTTAGATGGGTGGACGAGCTCACAGCCCACCTTGTGTTAAGTGGTTACTGGAGCTCATAGACATCCACAACGTAAATGCGCCACCCACCTTGAGATATAAGTTCTAAGGTCTCAAGTATAGTTATAATGGCTGCCTCACCCTTCAAACCGAAACGCATTACTACTTCACGGCAGAAACAGGCAGGGTGGTGGTACCCACCCGCGCGGACTCACAAGAGGTCATACCCCCAGTAATTACGCAAATTATAATTTTGAGGGTTTCATTTTTATTACACGATGTTATTCCTTCACCGTGGAAATCAATCGTGAACATTAAAATTTGTTGAGTACGTATTTCATTACAAAAATTGGTACCCGCCTGATATTCGACTACCGGTGCATCGCTCAACACCGGACGTCTTATCCGTTCGGCCACGACGAGTTTAAAAATATAAAAAAAAAAATTAATAAAAAAAATTTAATTTATTAAAAAATTTCGGCGTTCATTTTTCGCGGCGAAAACAACTAAACTCATTTAATCACTGCACTATTCGCCGCGACTACCGCTCGACTCCGTGGCTTGCGCCGTCCTTATTCATGCATTTGTTTTGCTCGCCCGCCGCATCGTAAGTCGCCCGCGCGATTCGCTCGGTACATTCCGCCGGTCGCTTCGCCGGTCGCCGGTGCGCGTGGCTTGTTAGGTACACTTCTATGCGCTTGTTTTAGTCGCTAGACGCTTCGCCGTTCGCACCGCGCGAATATTCGTATCGGCGAATGTCCCGTGGCCAGGCTGTTAGATGTCCATCTCCCATCCCCGAGTCGTGCTACGTGGCCAGCCTAGTTAAATTTCAATCTTTGAGCATATTTGAGAGCGTCCACTGTTTTGGTTATGCTTGTTATCTTTGTATGACGGATTCTGTGTGTTTTTCTTATATTGAGAATGCAGCGCTGCATTCCCCTCTGGCATTAGTTTATTTATCTGCCAATAATAATATAATCTATAAATCATACAAGATTATTGGTGGCTATTTAAACTTCATACTTTGACAACATGGGTCTGGTATATAAATACTGGTATATACATATAATATAATATAACAAAGGTATATAGAATGTAGATACATTTCAAAATTCGTCTGCCTGTTTCAAACTTACATGCGGCGGAAGACTAGAATATTTGCAGCTGTCTCAAAGCAAATTCTTATGGGACCGAATTCTGACGCGCTTCACATCTACGAGCGTGTCTATGAATACAATTCTGAATGCATTAAATAGGGTCTGTAGGGCATAGTGTTTTATAGAATAGTTTTATTGAGAAGTGATAATAGCAATTTCTTAAATTTCAAGCCACAAATCTATTGGAATAAGTCTGGAAAATGTGCTATTTAGAGGAATGTCAAGTAAGGAGATTATTTAAAGCTAGCACTAAAACCTTTTTGTAAGACAGTAACTGATGGTAGAAAGCAATGTAAGAACATATAGGTCTTACGCTGTGAAGCACACCGAATTGAGGGGTTATCTGTATTTTCTTTTTTTAAATCTGCCACAGAATATGCAGAATTTATGGAAAACCATTTTTCATTGTACTCCAGGAGTAAAACTGTTTAAAGAAAACACAACGTGAGTGTCACCCCAGTCTCACCCCTCAGGTATTCGAAATCTCAGTTGCATTAGAATAACAGAAATCCCACTTTTCAGACCGGAGCACGGAGGTACGGTGGCAGCAGTGAACAACCACTCTAGGTGTAGTAACTAGTAAGGTTTACTACACCTAGGTACTAAGGTAGTCCTAGTAACTCTAGGAAAATCAACCTCTACATTTAGTATTCCCAAAATCGTTCGGTTTAAATTTAAATTATGACTAGTAGGCCTTTAAAATTTAATAATGTTACGCGCTGGGGTTCGGGATAAATAAAATTCCACCAAAGTACCACTAAAAACTGTATTCAGCACTTAGAACACTTAAAACGCTTCACAAACACTTTAACATTCTCAATTCGCTTCTTCCACTTCGCTTCGGGTGATCCGTTCGCTGTTTCGCTTCGAGTAGTTCCGATTACTAGCTGACTGCGTGCCATCTCTGCAACGCTTTTATAGCCGATACCACATCTTTAGAAAATTATCAAGAACATTCCACACATTTCTAGTATTGTGTTTCCGCTATCTGACAATAGATGGCGTTGTAGTTCTCGAGCGTTCTAGGTGCTACTAGATCCTTCGATATTCGTTCGACTATTCGGCGATAGATGCCGTTACTCTTACCGGCTTAAGAATACTATAAGAGTGAAAACCAAGTCAGTAGGCCATAAACTCGAGAACGAGAAAGAATTCCACCAAGTCATTCTGATTTGTGTAACTATCATTTTAAATGAAAACTTAACGTCATAATGCTCTTGTATCTTTTCCTCAGTGCTCACCTTAGATAGAAGACGTATCTTAGAGGTGCGATTATATCCCTATATACATATATACAATAGCGGCCTTAGTGGACAATTATTTTTTTACTAGTGGTAGGACCTCTTGTGAGTCCGCGCGGGTAGGTACCACCGCCCTGCCTGTTTCTGCCGTGAAGCAGTAATGCGTTTCGGTCTGAAGGGTAGGGCAGCCGTTGTAACTATACTGAGATCTTAGAACTTATATCTCAAGGTGGGTGGCGCATTTACGTTGTAGATTGTCTATGGGCTCCAGTAATCACTTAACACCAGGTGGGCTGTGAGCTAGTCCACACAAATAAGCAATAAAAAAAAATAAAAAAAATCCTGATAATTATCTACGGATGCAGGTGAACTCTAAATAAATAAGAAATAAATTTAGTAAAAAGTAAAAATTAAAATGAATAGTGAAAATTTTGCAAAAGCAGCTTGAACTCCACTGGCATTTATACTTGTTAAAATTTCCAGTGGCAATTAAACGACTACGGACAAAAGGGTCCGAAAAAAACCCGAAGTTGTCTAACACTGGGTGAGTCGTGTGCCCATCACTCATACTAAAATTATAAACGCGAAAGTAAATTTGTTTAACCTACTCAATCTAAATCCCGAAAATTGCACATAAGTTGTCAGCTATATAAAAAAAAAATATACGTCATCTAGAAAGAATCACTATTCCGGAGAGTTTATTTTTTCTACATTAACGTGAGCGCCGCGTGTAAAAGCTAATAAAAAATTAAGATTACCATAATTTTTATATTCATTTTGTTTGCGATTTTAATACTAAGTAGTCAATTAGAAATTCCGATTCTTCGTATAAAAAACTGAAATATGAAAATGTACATTTAAATAGAAAAATTAAATTATAAATGAATTGTGTGTAATAATTCGGGAGCTGTCGTAGAATATTATAAACGTCTTCTGGAAATGACGCGATGAATAATTAATTTGCGATCTAAATGACAATGCTTTCCAAATTGGAACGTTCAGTAGGTATTCCCTTGAAACATAAAATTTTCATAATCTACGCAAAATGATACCAGACTACAGTTTACATAACTTACTACTACTACTAACTACTTAATAAATTAAAAAATTGTAGTTGTATCTATTACGATAATATCCAATTTATTTTAACTCCCAAACTGAATCTTAAATAAGCTTAACGAAAAACACGAAATCGAAAGAATCCAACATAGTTGACTCAATCGTACATTATAAGAGTTGCATCTAAGTAAGTGTTCCAAATGAAAATATATATTCTAATCAAAAACTTCATTAATGTAAACGACATTACTGAGCCATATTACAAAGCCACTCACAAAACAATAGGTATTGCGTCAATGAACTGTATAATAGAATACGTACATTATGTCAGTAACGAGATACGTAACATCAAATAGATGGGAAGGGTACGCATGTAAGGCGCAGGTGTCACCGAAATTCATGTGCTGTTTGTATTGCTAATGGCGAGCCGACTTGGAAGGAAATTAGGGGACAAACTTTATAAAGCCTCACTTAAACTACAATTTTATGTTACGTAATGAAGTAAAATTTTATATTTTCTCTTATTGTGATATTATATTTGCTTGTAACAATATTAAAGGAAAACGGAAGTGCTTTCAATATATTTTTTTCTTCTACATAGTATCGATGAACTTAATTGTAATATTGATTCGCGTAAGAATAATATGATGAACTTCAAATGAACTTAAAAAGAATGAGGACTACGGTACGGATACACTATCCTGAGGGAGGGAGTAGATGTTGTTGATTGAAACACGTATTGTCTGTACGACGACTTTTATTATACTGGACTACTGACTTACACACTACAATCCAATCACTGGTTCACTGGTGGTAGGACCTCTTGTGAGTCCGCACGGGTAGGTACCACCGCCCTGCCTATTTCTGCCGTGAAGCAGTAATGCGTTTCGGTTTGAAGGGTGGGATAGCCGTTGTAACTATACTGAGACCTTAGAACTTATATCTCAAGGTGGGTGGCGCATTTACGTTGTAGATGTCTATGGGCTCCAGTAACCACTTAACACCAGGTGGGCTGTGAGCTCGTCCGCTCATATAAGCAATAAAAAAAAATAAAAATAAAAACTGACCAACAAACCATCTTCAACAGCAGCTAAGCTATCCGAAAAGGACCTTCACCTCAAACACGAGAAACTTCCATTCGTCGCTACCCATGCCTAGTATATGCCACTCTTGAACCGCAGGGATACGATATCTTTTCTAAATTTTTTCCCTACCAAATCGATGGCAGCCTAAGGGGCTATTACAACTACGTGCAGACTGGTAGGTGAGCTTAATCTGAGAAAATTGCTAAGACTAGCCCTAGCAAGAGCAGTGTTTCGCTTAATCTACCACAAGACCGGAATCGCGACCCACTGAGAAGATCCGGCGAAAACTTAAGGGGTTGTGTATATGTTTCTATAAGCTTATTTACACGTCGAAAATTTCGTTGTATCCGACGAGTCTAACGAGAACATTTTCTAACTTCATCGAGCCTACGGCAGCGTGGCCGCCCGACAGGTTGTTTACTGCACAAACCCAGCAAATGTACTGTCTTCACCGCACTGTCTTCCTCTACGCTTTCAAGATGATCTAGCCCGCACAAGCAAGAGACATCACACTGATTACATAGGAATCTTTTTCAGCTAGCAAAAAAATCAAATTTAATTCATTTAAATTGGTGTTGAAACGTTTTCTATATTTTAAGTAGAATATTTATCTGATTTTTTTATCCCTAAATTATTTTTCTGCCCATGTAAACTTTATTAAAAACAAAATTATAGCATTCAACGGAGGTTTCAATGACAATGTTTACACCGTCTACACCATCAATTTGTTTATTATGAATTTCACATGTCACCCCTAATGGAAAGAAAGCATATGCTTAACACGACACCTTGACCCGAATCACTTAAATACCAAACAATATTGTAATAACAGCGCGAATGTTGACGTTATGTCTAATTGTCTTCTTTTATTTAGATAGTTTCCGTAATATTTTATATTTTCTTTTAATAGGAGTTATACGATTAATATTATTGTTAGTTTAGACTATTAATGGCTTTCACATAAATATCAGTATAGATTAAACGAATAACCTTTTCGGCTTACTTATCAACTTATATTTTATTCCCTATTATGGCTTTGGAAATAGTTCTAACATACCCTGTAATCTCAGTGAAAGGACAAGAAGTCATTTATTTTTAAAACGAAAAACTGTAGAGAACTGGATTCTCATCATTCCTGATCTAAATTCGTTCAAAGCGGCAATAAACTTAAACACCCTCTAAAATCTATCGCCCAAAAGTCCCGAAACTCTATAAACTTGAGTTATGACCGCGCTAAGGATTTAAGTTAAGAAGATTGACTTTATTCGTTAGCCCATTTCAGTAAGGGTAGCCATTAAAGAGGTATTCTTCACAAATGGTGCTATCGGAACTTAGATAAAGAACTGAAGTGTATAGTCCACTTATCTGCCACCCTCGCTAACATAGCGACCAAATTCAGCCCCTAATTATTTTATGATAGGAAAATACCACCGTTTGAGGCGTATGAATATTATGTGCGGGCCGCAGTTTAGGTCAGTACCTAAACGGTTTTTATGTTCCTTAATTTTTGTATAATTCAAATTGAAAACACACTATACTGGTGGTAGGACCTCTTGTGAGTCCGCGCGGGTAGGTACCACCTGCCTATTTCTGCCGTGAAGCAGTAATGCGTTTCGGCTTGAAGGGTGGGGCAGCCGTTGTAACTATACTTGAGACCTTGGAACTTATATCTCAAGGTGGGTGGCGCATTTACGTCGTAGATGTCTATGGGCTCGTCCATACATCTAAGCAACAACAAAAAAACTCATTTCTACACATATAAGTATATGTACATATACAAACACATTTTTAATGTCTTAAAACTTTATTGTAGAACAGAGCAGTGTAAATAAATCATGTTACTTTTGTAGAGTCAAAATATCCTAAGATTTTTTTTATACTCAATGACATTTACATGATAGACGTGTCTTTAGCTCTACCAATATGAAATGTGTAATTCACAAAAAATAAGACACATTCCGTTTTCCTAGATAAACAGTTTCTTGTCAATCTCTAGTCTATAAACTACCATTTGCCTTGTATAATAATATATCCTTTGGTATGTGTAATGACGAACTAAGGAACAGATTGTCGCACTTATTATGGCCCGAGCTAAGGTCATTTGCAATACCTTGTATCCTAAACGTGTTCATCAATTTTTACGTGATTGAGAAATAAACGTCCAAATATAAGAACTTTTACGTGTATAATTTTAGTATAGGTTACTAGTGAGTTTACATAAGTAAGTAACTTACTAATTTCTGAGAGGAAGCAGTTATGTTTTCCGATTTTAAATATAGGATAGCCATTATACAATTCAGTAGAGACTTGCATCATGATTTCGTATTTAACAACAGACTTAATAGTATAGTTGGTAAAGTCTAATTATTAAAAAGCATATAGCTTTTTTTGTACTATATTTAAAATTTAGTTAAAATGTTCCAAAGCAGTCTTTTCATTTTTTTATTCCCTTTGATTTTCAAAAGCTCCCGTGACGGTATGTACAATATTATAACAAAAAAAGGCTTTATAGCAGAACGAACTAAACATTACGATACTGATATTTGTTTCGGTAAATATTATGTTGAAAAAATAAATACGCATGTTAGTTAATAGAGCCATAATGAGAAACACCGAAAAACTTATGCACGAAATCTAAATAGCTTTCAGAAACACAAGCAAAAAATATTTATAAAACAAACATTGAACCAAAATGAAAACGGAAGCGTACTATATCAAAGTAAAGGGCACTATTTCTGTATGTAAATTCTGTGAAAAGGGATCCGTTAAACATAAAACTGGGAATCAGGAGGCTCACGGAACTCTCAAGGAGCGCAATCATACAGGCCCTCGCACACTAAATCATGCAATAAATTATCGAGCATGAAATATTCAAAACGCCTCAGCATACGGCCGTGAAGAACAATGGAAAATTTCGCCTTACAATTTCTTGTAGGGTTGCTCTGATTCAGATCCGACAGATGGACAGGTGATGTTGGGGCGTAGCTACATACTTGATATGTCTTCCTGTGAAACATCCATAACTGAGACAACAGATCTAAAACATCGCTGCTTAGCTTAATAGGAAAAATGCTTTATAATACAACAATTACTTTTGTTGAAAAATAACCATGTAATTGATTGATTGGTTTTTTTTTTTAATTTTATTTTTTGACTTGTTTTTTCCTTTATTGTAAATATTTTTATATATTAAAAAAAAAGAAAATATTTGAGACAAAAAAAAAAAAAAGCTCGCCGAGTTTGTTTCGCCGGTTCTTCTCAGGACTGGCTTTTTTTGGAACCGGTGGTAGAGTTAACATTGTCTATATTAATATTATAAAGAGGAAAGATTTGTTTGTTTGTTTGTTTCGAATAGGCTCAGAAACTACTGGACCGATTTGAAAAATTCTTTTTCCATTAGAAGCCGACATTGTCCCTGATGAACATAGGCTACTTTTTAAAAAAAAAAAATTATTTTATTTTTTTTGTTTCATGTGTGTTTTAATGTTTCCGAAGCGAAGCGAGGGCGGGTCGCTAGTTATTTATATTTTGACATTCAACAAGTGTGTCATACTGACATCTAAGTTGAAATAAATGATTTTGAATTTGAATTTGAATAAGTCGAAACATTCCGCATGGCTAAAACGCATAGTCGCTGCTAACACAACAAAAAATGTTGATGCAAAACTAACACTCACCGTCCCATCTTTAGGCATATTTGATTCCTTTTTTTATTTAAAAATAACATCCAACATCCCTGTTTCAATTCACTTCGGCCACGAACGAGTGCTTCAGGCGCGTTATTTCTCAGTCATTCAGTCGCCGCTCCAATGCGTTTAATGATCGGCAATTAACTCTTTTTCGCACTACATAAGTTTACATCTAGTTTGGATAAAATAAAATTTAAATTTTACATTATAAGTTTCGTTATTTTACCTTTTTAACAGCTTTTAGACAACTCCAATAAAAAATTCAATATGATGTAAATCCATTCAAGTGAAAATTTGAACAAACATAATCTCATCACAACCGCTTTCATTTGAAACATGTTTCTCTTGACCTTTAAAGTCTTTTAAAAAAAAAACTTTTATGCTAATAAAGATACATTATCCTGGTACTATTATATAATTTCTGGAAAGGAAAAATATATCAAATAAATTTTGGATTAACTTCGGAAAAAATTCTATGAATTTACGAATACATCACTTTGACGCTATCATAAATATTAAATATCAGTCATTTCAATATATTAGAGGTCCCGCAGTAGTCGAAATTCGACTATAATTAATTGGAATTGTAAGTTTGTACACTATTATGATTGTATTTTATACTTCTATAATCACAAATTTCGCCAAGACTACACTATAAAAAATATTAACAAAGACAAACAATATTTAATCTATTCTCAATTTGACAACAGACGTGAAGAACAAAAGTTTGACAATAAATAGTATGCATGCATGTGTGCGTCAAATACATGGTATGTAGTGTGTATAATGTTTTCTTTATTGATTTAATGTATCTTTTATGCATTATTTAAAAAAAATATTAGCATTGTGCACTTCTTCTCCATATTCTGTATAAGTGTGGAAAATTTCATACTCCTCCGTCCGCGCAATTTTCGTAAAAAGGGATACAAAGTTTTTGCTTCACGTATTAATATATAGATAAAATCTTGAAACAGCTGTACCGTTTACACCATCTATTTCCATTTAGACGACTACACAAACATATCAAACACGATTTGCCAGTACTCGAAGTACCGTATCCTAATGACAGACGATGGATCGATCATCCTCGGTCGTACAAAATAAATTGAATTCTAATTTTCAATTTCAATAACAATGGGCTCAAACACTCCAGTGTTAACACGATCTTCAGTCCTACGATATTTTTTTTCATGTTCTTACTCGAAATACGAATCGTTTATCGTAAAAATTTACGGTGGATTTTGTTTGTTTACTGATTGGGTTTTTTTTTCTTCTCATATAATAGGCGCTATCGTGCTATTTTTGAACAAATTGCTAAGACTTCAATTGATGACACACCATGAAAACTTTTCATGTATTCGGAGCAACGGATATAATTAAAATAGTTTTATTTCTTTATATCTAGAACTCGCGAAAACCCAAATCAATATATTATTTCAAACGAATAAATCACCTTATTGTAATTCGACATGTTAATAATGGTATATTAACAAAAACGAATTCTACAGAAAATCAATAAAAGATCTTCTTAAAATGACCAAAAAACAAAGAAAATCAAACTTTAACCAAACCTAAAAGCTTTTTACAAATATATTGGGGGATTTACTCAAGAAATGGCGAACAAAATGACAGAAACAACCCTTCAAAATCTAACAAACAATAACCGAGTGTTTCTGTCGAAGTGTAAGAACTCATGACAGTCTTGAAAGTGTTGATTGTTCGCTGTAAAACAACTTAAATTACTTTTTTTACTACAGAACGGGGTTCTTCTCGTAAAGAGCTTAGAAGTTTACAGACTATTATTGCTTAAGAAAAGAAAGTTACACTATTAAATGTTTTCAATTTTTATAGCTTTTCGTTCCCCGTTTTCGAAATAGAGTTATCTTTTAACTTTCTTTAATTTGTTATGTCACAAGCTAGTACCAGTTAGCTATAAGCTCATAAGTTTTTTGATTGGTTTTCCCTTACTTTAATTCTTAGAATTACATTCGTTCTCAATTATTATACAAAAGTTTGTGTAACAAAACACAGAAAAAAGTCTTTTTTTATAGAAAGAATACTATTTACATACATAATTAACGAACTCACTGATATAAAAAGTTTGGGTCAAACGAACATAGTTTTATAGTTCTGTAACCTCATTATCATGTATATTAAGAACTAGCTGACCCGGCAGAATGACCTAAACTTTTGTATAAAATTAACTTAAAACAAACAAAATGAATCAGTCTGGGGGACACATCAAAGGAAAAACAAACTTGTTATTTTTATTTAATTTCGAGCATTTTCATATTTATCTACCTTTTAAACCTTCTCTAGACTTGCACAAATAATTCAAGACCAAAATTAGCCAAATCGGTCCAGCCGTTCTCGAGTTTTAGCGAGACTAACGAACAGCAATTCATTTATATATATAGATAGATAGATAGATTAGGAAGATTTTAAAATGTTCATTACGATACCAATTTACAAAATATTTAGTATCTAAGTAATTCGAATATCCATTTTGCTCATATATCTTACTTGATATTACTTGACTGTCCTGAACAAACCTCCATTCACAAAACAAGGTAGTAAATAGTTATTTGACGCGTTTTCGGCGTCACATACGATCCGTAGATCGTAAAGCCCTCAGGCTCTGTGGGGTCATGAAGGCTTCAGGGGTGGGGGAAGGCAATAAGTGCCCCCTTCCATTTCACCGGCTCTTTAACTCGGGTGCACTGATTTGATAACACCGTTTGTTTCAAGTGCCACTTGCGACGGCCATCATTTGAAGATCATTTTTTTTGTAAATAGAATTTCGTTACAATATATTCTACCGAAGTGCGTTTTAATTAACGATATTGGAGTTTAGAATAATTGGATTGGATTGGGTTGAATAATTGCTTTTATTTCGTTTCCATTAACAACAAAGAGCTTTTAATTCGTAAGTCTTAGAGCGTAATAACTAAGAAAACCCAGTAGAAGTAGGAGGGCCAACTCTACTGCAATCAGACACGCGACCATTCCAGGGCTGTCTGATCGACGAAAAAACCACCGAAAGCGGGTCTACATCGGCTATTACATTCGGCGGCTCGTGAAGCAGCCCCAGTAGTATCGCTGGTGTTGAGATACACCTTGCTGAACCAGAACAGATCTGCCTAGTCGAAAAGCCATGCACCGCCAGCCGATCGCTCTTAAGTATGATCTCTGCGGCGCACTAGCGTGCGTTAGCGGAGGCCTCGACTTCTAGTCTAAAACCAGATCCCTAAGAGCGACCACCACTCATAGAGTCCTCTTGAGAGGGCGTAAGCCCTTTTCTTCTCCCAGCTCAACGACAGATAATCAGTGCGGAAAAGAAGAGCCCTTTCTCACAGTTTGCCGCCTTCTTTTATAAATTTTGGACTGGCCAAAGCATTCTCTTCCAGGACCTATTGCTGCCAAACTTGAACGACTTCTACGTATTATACGGATCATTTTAATACATTAGTTAGTAGTTCGCAGTTCTTGTTAGTAGCGGCCAAGATAAGGGCGTTATCATGTCGCATTGCTGTTATGAAGTAACTGTAACGGGTCTCCGAGTGGGGTGAATTGAACTTAGTACAATTCAACCCGCTGAAGACACAAGTTTTGTGCGTTCACTGCGAAGAAGGACCCATTTGTCATGGTGCCGCAATTCCAAGGAGTATCCCTGCAACCTTCCAAGAGTATTGGGATACTTGGAGTCGATATTTCGAGCGATGTCCAATTTCAGAGTTATTTAGAGGGCAAAGCCAAGTTAACGTCAAAAATGCTGGGACTCCTCAACAGAGCGAAGCGGTACTTCACGCCTAGACAAAGACTTTTGCTATACAAAGCACAGGTCCGGCCTCGCGTGGATTACTGCTCCCACCTCTGAGCCGGGGCTCCCAAATACCAGATACCTCCATTTAACTCCATACAGAAGAGAAACGTTTGGATTGTCGATAATCCCATTCTCATGGATCATTTGGAACCTCTGGGTCTGCGGAGGGACTATGGTTCCCTCTGTATTTTGTAGCGTATGTTCCATGGGGAATGCTCTGAGGAATTGTTCGAAATAATACCATCATCTCGTTTTTATCATCGCACCGCCCGCCATCGGAGTAGAGTTCATCCAGACTACCTGGAGCCACTGCGGTCATCCACAGTACGTTTCCAGAGAGCTTTTTTGGCACGTACCATCCGGCTTGGAATGAGCTCCCCTCCACGGTGTTTCCCGAACGCTATGATATGTCCTTCTTCAAACGAAGCTTGTGGAGAGTATAAAGTGGTAGGCAGCGGCTTGGCTCTGTCCCTGGCATTGCTGAAGTCCATGGACGACGGTAACCACTCGCCATCAGGTGGGCCGTATGCTCGTCTGCCTACAAGGGCAATAAGAAAAAGTTGGTTTCATGCGTAAAATTAAGGAAACAGTTAACTTTAACTATTTTTAGTTAAATCAATAGTGACGTTGCGCCAACATATACATTACGTTATAATAATAGGTTTTTTTTTCCTGATGAGGATTTATACATAAACTATTTTATGATTAAATTTTAGGTTATACAGTACATTAATTTTACTTGAAATTAAGAAATAATTCGAAATATCCCTCAGCAGTAGACCGCTACTTGGTATTACTTACTCATGTCCAAAAATGCCGATAACCACTCACGATTAGGAAGGGCGTAAGGTAGTCTACCTTCACAGACAATTAAAAATAATAATAAAACTTTTCATTTAATTAACAATAATTATGACGGGATCACATTCTTCACTTTGCACTCATACTTTGTTGTTTGTTTGTTGATTACATTGTTCGCTGAAACGTCAATTAAGTTGTGGTTCATTTATTCTAGCACTTAACGTGACATTGAAGTCGTCGTGGCCTAACGGATAAGACGTCCGGTGCATTCGTGTTGAGCGATGCACCGGTGTTCGAATCCCGCAGGCGGGTACCAATTTTTCTAATGAAATACGTACTCAACAAATGTTCACGATTGATTTCCACGGTGAAGGAATAACATCGTGTAATAAAAATGAAACCCGCAAAATTATAATTTGCGTAATTACTGGTGGTAGGACCTCTTGTGAGTCCGCACGGGTAGGTACCACCACCCTGCCTATTTCAGCCGTGAAGCAGTAATGCGTTTCGGTTTGAAGGGTGGGGCAGCCGTTGTAACTATAATTGAGACCTTAAAATTTATATCTCAAGGTGGGTGGCGCATTTACGTTGTAGATGTCTATGGGCTCCAGTAACCACTTAACACCAGGTGGGCTGTGAGCTCGTCCACTCATCTAAGCAATAAAAAAAAAAAAAAAAAAAACGTCAAGATCAGTAGTTCATTCACATCGAATCAACAGGCTATAATAATTCGCTCACTATCCGCTCGTTCTTTTAATGCAATTGTTTGTCCAATTTCATGTCTCCAATTGGATGGCAGCTTTCGCATTACCTTGTCTATGTGCTCCCGACTGTCAAATAATTTTATGACTTAATCTCGAATTTATTATAATATCCCTTTTATTATTTATGACGTTTTCATTACTTTATAGTTTTCATTATTACAAATATATATCGATCAGTAAAAATAACTGCATAGTATTTGAAACGCCTATATTTACTTATACACGCAACAGTATTTATTTAACTGGTGGTAGGACCACTTGCGAGTCCGCGCGGGTAGGTACCACCACCCCTCCTATTTCTGCCGTGAAGTAGTAATGCGTTTCGGTTTGAAGGGTGGAGCAGCTGTTGTAACTATACTCGAGACCGTAGAACTTATATCTCAAGGTGGGTGGCGCATTTACGTTGTAGATGTCTATGGGCTCCAGTAACTACTTAACACCAGGTGGGCTGTGAGGTCGTCTACCCATCTAAGCAATAAATAAATAAAATTGGCAACATACAAAACTTAATTGCTAGAGATTTTCCTATTCGAAGCATTTTTATTGTAGTTTCATCTCACTGACAGTCCTGAAAATATAACAATCAGTTTTGGCCTTTCAGATCATATAATATATTTTTTTTAGAATAAATTCTGAGCGAAAACCAGTTAAGATTGAATATGATTTGGTCGATGTTTCAACGCAAGAATGGTTCGGTCAAATATATTGACTTTGTTGGAACGCAACTGCAAAATTCAACGTGTTAAATTCAACGATTGCCGAATGCTTCTGACCTCTCCAATTTTACACGCCTGTATTTATGCACTGAGCTTTCCAGTTGTTGATTTACCGACCTATATTTTACACAGTTTTCAGTATCGTGTGGAACTATTGTTAAATTGATTTTCGAGTTGAGAAAACTGCCTTTTATGTCGTATAATTAAATTCTGCAGATACACTTATGTGTATTTCTATTAATAGTATATTGACGAGTGACTTTTTTAATTAATTGGAATGAAACTCGCAAAGTTTATACGCTATTACCACCGATCCAATTAACCCATTGAGTGTCTCGCCGGATTTCCTCAGTGGGTCACAAATCTGATCCGGTGGTAGATTAAGCAAAGTACAGCTCTTGCTAGATCTAGTGTTAGCAATTCTGTCAGGTTGACCCGTGAGCTTGCCTACCCGTCTGAGCATAGCTGGTATAGCATCTTAGGCTACCAGCGATTAGGTAGCAAAAACATCTGCTACTGTTCCGTTAAAATATTTGCGAGATCCCATAAGTTGGTACAATATCGCTTTCCAGGTTTAACTATCAAATAGTCATTATTCTGGTTATTATTTTATAGGCGGTGGGACATCTCGTGAGTCCGCACGGGTAGGTACCACCCTGCCTATTTCTCTGCCGTGAAGCAGTAATGCGTTTCGATTTGAAGGATGGGGCGGTCGTTGTACTGTTAAAACTGAGGCCTTAGAACTTTTGTCTCAAGGTGGGTGGCGGCATTTAAGTAGTAAATGTCTATTGGTTCCGACAACCAATTAACACCAGAGAGGCCGTGAGATCGTCTACCCATCTAAGCACCAATTTCAACTTGGATCTTGTAAACCACTGAAATTGATAAAATATTTACTTCAAAGATATTAACAATTATTTTTTGATCAGCGACTGAACAAATTACGGAAATGTGTATGTTTACAACACATACAAACATGTTTATCCGCGTGTCGCTAATTGCCTTTCAGTAGCATTGGGCCGTCCATTCTGCTGTAAATGAGAATATATAGGTGGTTTCTTTTTTCCAACACATTACTAGTTAATTGTCTCAGAACAACTAGTTCGTTAAATTAATGATAACTAGATGATGACCGAGCTTGGCTTTTTTTTTTTTGATAACGCCATCTTGTTGTTTCTTTAAAGCGGTTAGTTGCCCTCAATTAAGAAAAATAGTATTATTATTCGCCAATAGATGTCGGGAAGAGTTGATTATTGAAAACACGGATAAAACAACATTTTCTGAAAATAAATCGTAGCTAGATCGTTTTATCGCCCCCGAAATCCCCTGTATACTAATTTTTATGAAAATCGTTGGAGCCCTTTCCAAGATTCTGATTATATATATATATTAATATAAAAAAATTACTCGTTTAGAGGTATAAGATAAAAACAATATTCTCCTACACTAAATCTAAATGGCATTGTTCCCTATCTAATACCTTCATACGTCATACGTTACCGAGGAAACAACCACGTTAGAAAGTATTAAATAATTTCAAAGGAACCTAATCTTCCTCATTCAGTAAGTAGCCGTACACACAAGTACTTTAAGTGGGTCGACCCGGATGAGGTTTGCATAGAAATAT